>NC_136408.1:33575288-33752788 GCF_051521515.1 Lactuca serriola
ATTCAGACCAAAAAGGGACATAATCAGACCAATATATTCTAAACCGGTCTAAGTAACACACACATATTTATATGAAATACCAATATATATATATATATATATATATATATATATATATATAAACCAGTTTCGGCAGGTACCCAGCAGGTAGCGATTCCGAAAAAATAATAATTGGAACCGGAACCGCCTAAGGCGGTTCCATAACTTTAGGAACCGGAACCGGAACCGCTTAAGGCAGTTCCAGTTCCAGAACCGGTAGTTCCGATGCGGTTCCAGTTCCAAAAACGGGTACCCGGTTCCGATGCTCATCCCTAATTACATGAATCAGAACCTTGAATCACAGATAATAAACATAAAGAAACTTATTCTTTTTGATTTCAAAGTACTAAGATTACATTACATTTTACTTAGAGAATATAAGATTTTCTGGAGGAACACACGAACATTTTCAAAGAACAAAGAACATACCTTTTTCAACAAAATACTTATGAACTCACCAACTTTAATGTTGACACTTTTTCAAATTACTTGTATTCTCATGAAAGTTAGTAGATATGTACCCTCTCAGGAGTTATGAAGACGTATCATAGTAGTATTACATTTTACCTTTTGCTATACTCCAACTTTCCAAGTCCAAAAGGTCTACAAAACAATCCTAAGTGCTCAAAAGATGTTGGAGTCATCTCAACTCCAACTAAAAGTGCATTTTATGACATAAGACAAAATCTAGAAATTCAAAGATAAAGATTGAAGCTTTATATTTACACTGGTCTTGAAAAAAAATGCAACCTTGCTAGATCTACACTTGAACCTTCCTTACAGACACACAAGAAATCCTTTGATCTTCAAGCTTCACCCCAACCCAAGAACAAATGAGCTCACAAATGGAAGCCAAGCTAAAAAACAAGAAGGAGGAAGTTAGGGTTTCTTAAAATCGCTTAGTGGGTGATGGATGCTGATAATGATCTAACCCTAAGGGTTGATGACCTTTAAATACTCTCAAAACCGTAAAAGAATCATACAACCCATGGGCGAGGCACGCTGCACCCAATAAGAAGAGCCTCCCCCTCCCCTCTGCGATTAAATCCAAATCTCAGTTTTTAGATTTTAGCGAATTGAATGGAACAAAATCAGAATAAATTACATACCTGGTATTATAAATGTTACACAAATTGAAATGAAAAATTGCAATATAGTTAATAAAAAACAAAGCATGTTTAACTCGTTAAGTGGAAATTAAGTTTTACTCTAGATTATTTGAGTTTTGATTAACATTATTTTCTGAGAAATTTACAAAAATAGCCATTTACACTAATGACATTACAAAAATAGCCAAAAAAATCGAAATTACAAAAATAGCCAACGATTTCGCAGATGGAGATGCCCCATCTGCGAAATGAGCTTCTCATCTGCGAAAGTACAAGCACCTAAAGCACACCTGTGCTATAGGTGCTTGTACTTTCGCAGGTGGTTTTAATTTTTTTTTTTTAATATTTTTGCTGTATATATAGGGGTAATTTCGCAGATGGAATAGGTCCATCTGCGAAATCGTGGTATTTTTTGTATAATTTTTTTTTTTTTTTTTTTTTTTTTTTTTTTTTTTTTTTTTTTAAAGTTTGACTATGAAATGAATTGGTTTGACTACGAAATCATGTTGCTATATAAAAAGTTTTGTAGAAATTATACAAAAATTATAATTTCATAGTCAGACTTAAAAAAAAAAAATTATACAAAAAATACCACGATTTCGCAGATAGAGTGAGAGTATTTCGCAGATGGACCTATTCCATCTGCGAAATTACCCCTATATATACAGCAAAAATATTAAAAAAAAAAAATTAAAACCACCTGCGAAAGTACAAGCACCTAAAGCACAGCTGTGCTTTAGGTGCTTGTACTTTCGCAGATGAAAAACTCATTTCGCAGATGGGGCATCTCCATCTGCGAAATCGTTGGCTAATTTTGTAATTTCGATTTTTTTTGGCTATTTTTGTAATGACATTAGTGTAAATGACTATTTTTGTCATTTTCTCTTATTTTCTAGTAAAATTTGCCTCTAATAAATTTTGCCTCCTCCTGATAAGGTGTTACAGAAGTTCACATAACCATTATTATCCAGACTAAAAAGATTTTTAATAAAAACTATTACAATGTACAAGTTAATCTTAAAATTTATTTTATTACTTTAAAAAAGAAGTCATATATAGACTAAAATATTGTCTACTACACATAATACGTCTTATATTATAGACCGCACCTCGAAGTGAAAATTCGTCGATATTTAGCTTCTAAAAGTCATAACACCAGCCAATAAAAAGCTACCTACCAAAGGGCAAAATCGGTACACGAAAAAGATATGATCCGTAATCCAACGGCCCGTCACGTAGCAAATTCAAGACACCTCCGTGACGATAGCAAACTATATGACCTTTATTTTCGTTTTGCACTAGATGACGCTCTATCGAACCCAATGGAGTAGCGTGTCCAAACAACATCGTGAAGAAGATATTGTCTTTCTTCCTATATAAACTCACCGCCTGCTATCATCCACATCTCTTCATTCAGCCGGACCTTTCGCTGAGGTCCCTTTAAAGAATCTTGTAGGTTCCAAAACCAATTTGTTCTTCTGTTCATCTTAACTCGACTCCTGTGATTCAGGTTTGCTTTTGACCTAATTTTGTTTATGTATGCATGTGTGCTGTATATGCTCAGTGATTTGTTAGGGTTTCGTTTTTCGTGTAGCGTAATTACGTCTTCCTGTTGTTTCTGTGAGGATATCTGTGTGAATTTGCTAATGCCTATGGAATTCCGGTGCCCAATCCGGAGTTTTAGTGTAATAATTATATGGATAAGATAAGAAATTTTTTGGACGGATGGCGGATTTAACCGTTAAAATGAAATTTCTTACCTTTTCTTTGTCTGAATCGTAGCCGATGAGTATTTTGTGTGGTGAGGGAAGCCTTAGAAAGGTTTTCCGCTTCAAAATTGAATATATTCTGGGAGCTTTTTATACGGTGATTCTGAACATTTGTGAAACGAGTTAAACTTTGAATTAATAGTTGTTTGGGAACCTTTTTGATATTTGAACATTTTTCTTACTTGTTTTCTTACGTTCTTATGTTTATCTGAATTTGGCGCTTAATCAGTTGGAAATAGAAATTTGTAGCTATCTCATGTTACGTGTGGAGTCAACATATATGGTTAGAAAGTAACAGATGTATATTTTACCAATTGAAGTGTAATCAATATTGAAAATCTATCATACGCAGGTGATTTGATTATAATCATGGCGGGGGCTCTGGTTCAATCCACCAGCTTTCCTTCAACGGTTGCTGGAGATCGTAAGGTCCGTTCGAAGAGATCTGGTAATACAAAAGGAGAAATCAAGATGATGTATAGCGTACAAACTCCTCACATGAGTGTAAGGTCTTTCTCTGGTTTGAGAGGAACCAATGCTTTAGACAACTTGGTAAAAAGGGGTCAAGATTTCCATTCAAAGGTTGCAGCTGCCACCTCTGTTCGGAAAGCAAAGCCTTCTCGAATTGTGCCAAAAGCCATGTTTGAGCGCTTCACTGAGAAAGCTATCAAAGTTATTATGCTTGCACAAGAGGAGGCTAGACGACTTGGTCACAACTTTGTGGGAACTGAGCAGATCTTATTAGGTCTTATTGGTGAGGGCACTGGTATTGCTGCAAAGGTGTTGAAATCAATGGGGATTAATTTGAAAGATGCTCGTGTTGAGGTAGAGAAGATTATCGGTAGAGGAAGTGGATTTGTTGCTGTAGAAATCCCATTTACGCCTCGTGCAAAGCGTGTTTTGGAGCTTTCATTGGAGGAGGCGCGTCAACTTGGTAACCCCCCTTTTCCCTCCACTATCCACACTCACACACACACACACACACACTGTTCTATGTGAAAAAGGGTTGTATTGAATCATAGTTTAATAAAATGTTTCAGGGCATAATTATATTGGATCCGAACACTTGCTTCTTGGTTTGCTTCGTGAGGGTGAAGGAGTAGCAGCTCGTGTTCTTGAGAATTTAGGTGCAGACCCGAATAACATTCGCACACAGGCAAGTTTTAATTTTTAACATTATCTTCTACACTTGATTTGGTTATTTGCTTTTTGTTTTTATTCCAGAATTTAATCTGTAATTGTTTGAATAGGTTATCAGAATGGTTGGTGAGAGTGCAGAAGCTGTGGGTGCTGGAGTTGGTGGTGGGAGCTCCAACAACAAGATGCCGACACTTGAGGAATATGGCACCAACTTGACAAAACTAGCAGAGGAGGTACATTTTATGCAAGTTATATGAAAACATGAATGGTTCAGTTTTATTTACAATTTCTTTTCTTTAATTATTTAGGGTAAGTTGGATCCTGTTGTGGGAAGACAACCACAAATCGAAAGAGTTACACAGATTTTGGGCAGGCGTACTAAAAACAATCCCTGTCTTATTGGAGAACCTGGTGTTGGGAAAACAGCTATTGCAGAAGGCCTTGCCCAAAGAATTGCAAATGGTGATGTTCCAGAAACAATAGAGGGGAAGAAGGTGGGTGGGAATGAAAATTCATTGTTATTATTATTATTATTGTTAATTTTTTTTTTATACTTTATGTTTCTTTTATAGGTGATAACTCTAGACATGGGTCTTCTTGTGGCTGGAACAAAGTATCGTGGGGAGTTTGAGGAGAGATTAAAGAAGTTAATGGAGGAAATTAAACAAAGTGATGAAATTATTCTATTTATCGATGAGGTTCATACACTAATTGGAGCTGGAGCAGCAGAGGGGGCTATTGATGCTGCTAACATTTTGAAGCCTGCTCTTGCTAGAGGTGAATTGCAGGTAGGTTGCGATTATTTATTACATAAAAACCGGATACAATTAAAATAAACAAAATTTCTTTGAGACTTGAGAGGTATATATATGAATATGATGAATAAAATTTGGTACAGTGTATTGGTGCAACAACACTTGATGAATACCGGAAGCATATTGAGAAGGACCCTGCATTGGAGAGACGATTCCAGCCAGTAAAGGTACCAGAGCCAACAGTTGATGAAACAATTCAGATCTTAAAGGGTCTTCGTGAGCGATATGAGATCCACCATAAGCTTCGCTACACCGATGAAGCATTAGTTGCTGCTGCACAGTTATCATATCAGTACATAAGGTACGCAGATTTAAATCAATACTTATTTTCATCTCCTTTTTAACATCATTACTAAGTGTTTTTATTTAAATCATTTTTCCTACAGTGATCGTTTTCTTCCCGATAAAGCAATTGATTTGGTCGATGAAGCCGGGTCTCGTGTTCGTCTACGTCACGCACAAGTAAGTGTTTTTTTTTTTTTAAACAATTATTTTTATTCTTGCTGTAGTCTTTTGTGGGTGATTCTAATTGATTATCTTGTGGTGCAGCTCCCAGAGGAAGCCCGAGAGCTTGAGAAAGAGCTTAGACAGATAACCAAAGAAAAGAATGAAGCAGTTCGTGGCCAAGATTTTGAGAAGGTACTGTTGTTGTCTTTCGAAAAAGGGCTAAAATTTAAGAAATAACAATGTTCTTTTGTTTCTTCTTATTACAACATTGTACATGGTACTGTTATAAATTCTACCCATTATTTCAATAATGGATAGAATTTTCAAAGTTAACATGTTTATTTTGTAAATTTTTAAAAATCAAAGTTTTTTAGGCACATAAATATCCGTATTTCAATAATTCTATGAAACTAGCATACATTTAAAACATTTTCAATGATGTAAATGAATAAATTAGATTAAATAGTTGCTTGCTTCTCAATAAACTGCAAAAGTCGTAATATTAATTTAAAATAATTTTATTTCATCATACTCTTCTAATTGTAAACTAAAAAATAATTATACTCGGTTACCCTTTTATCACACAACAAATTTAACATTTAATTTGATGCAAGGTATAACAAAATATTTAGTTAACAAATGCATGTTCAAAAATATAATGGGATAAAATGCAAGGAATAGTAATGTATTTTTTCAATCTTATATCATAGCATTGCTCTATTTTTCTTATTACATCTTTCTACCTTACAATTATTTCTTCTTTGATCATTATCCTTGGAAAATTATACCTATTTTAGCATTTGGGCAACCTTTTAAAAAAGTTTAAAAGGTAGCAGGTTGTCTATTGCTATAATTAGATAGACCACGCCTCAATAAAAATAATCTAAAAATACAATGCTATAATAACTTTCTTGGAAAGTACGTTGCTATATAATATAAGGAAACCTAATCTTGTACTCTACATACAGGCCGGGGAGTTGCGGGATAGAGAAATGGATCTCAAGACCCAAATATCAGCACTCGTGGATAAAAACAAAGAGATGAGCAAAGCAGAAACCGAAGCAGGGGAGGAAGGCCCAATTGTAACAGAGGTCGACATTCAGCACATCGTATCTTCCTGGACCGGCATCCCAGTGGACAAAGTCTCAACCGATGAATCCGAACGCCTCCTCAAAATGGAAGAAACCCTTCACAAAAGAATCATCGGTCAAGACGAAGCAGTCGTAGCCATAAGCCGAGCCATCCGCCGAGCCCGTGTCGGTCTAAAAAACCCCAACCGCCCCATCGCCAGTTTCATCTTCTCGGGTCCCACGGGTGTCGGTAAATCCGAACTTGCTAAAGCCTTAGCCGCATACTACTTCGGCTCAGAAGAAGCCATGATTCGTCTCGACATGAGTGAGTTCATGGAACGCCACACCGTCTCAAAGCTCATCGGTTCACCGCCCGGTTACGTTGGCTACACCGAAGGCGGTCAGTTAACCGAAGCGGTTCGCCGCCGCCCCTACACCGTCGTCCTCTTCGACGAAATCGAAAAAGCGCATCCCGATGTCTTCAACATGATGCTTCAGATCCTCGAAGACGGACGTTTGACCGATAGCAAAGGCCGGACAGTTGACTTTAAAAACACGCTTTTGATCATGACTTCAAATGTCGGAAGTAGTGTGATTGAAAAGGGAGGTAGAAGAATCGGGTTTGACCTTGACTATGATGAAAAGGATAGCAGTTACAACAGAATCAAAAGTTTGGTCACCGAGGAGCTAAAACAGTATTTCCGACCCGAGTTTTTGAACAGGTTAGACGAAATGATTGTTTTCAGGCAACTAACGAAGCTCGAAGTGAAGGAAATTGCGGATATAATGTTGAAGGAAGTTTTCGAGAGGCTAAAAGTGAAGGAAATTGAGCTTCAGGTGACTGAAAGGTTTAGAGACAGGGTGGTTGAGGAAGGATATAATCCGAGTTATGGTGCGAGACCCTTAAGGAGAGCTATCATGAGGCTACTGGAAGACAGCATGGCCGAGAAGATGTTGGCACGGGAAATCAAGGAAGGTGATTCGGTCATTGTGGATGTTGATTCCGATGGTAATGTGACGGTTCTTAATGGCGGCACCGGAGCGGCTCCACCACCGGAGGCTTTGCCGGAGGCGATTGGAGTGTAGAGTGTAGACTCGAGACTCCCCGGAGATATGTTGTTTGTTTGTGTATTGTTATATGGTGTGATTAAATATCTCACACGATGAATTTGCATATCCGTTGGTTGGATCAGATGTGATACAGTTTTAGATTATATTCAGAATTTTTATGTTGTTTTAGTAATAAAAAGACGTGTTAAAGGATTTGTATCTTGATTTTGTTTTGGTCCTACAAATGCTTTGTACGATGTATATATATGGTGTAGACCTTGTACAATATATGTCATATATATGCACCTCATGATATCTTTAAAATTAGATATCAATAGTTTTTATGTTTATCATATTTTGTAAATTCAGTATAAAATATTATATTTATTAAATAACAGTATCTTGATACCCGGAATATCTACAAAAAGGTTACTTAAATTCCTAAAAGAAAAAAGATTTGTCATTCTTCGGATGGAATGTAATAGGTGAGGTCATATTGATTTTTCAAAAGACCCAAAAGAGCCATTGAGACTAAAGGGTATACCTTCACCATAGGATACATTGGGTGTGACATGGTACAAGGGAGGCTACAAGAATCCTACTACGAGCTAGGAAATTCACCATGCGGTGAGGGTCTCACGGGAAAAACCCATCGAATCACTCTCTTTCTAAACCCCTTTCTATAATTTGAAGACTTGAAGATGAAGATAATCTCTAGAATTATGATTGATTGTTCTAATTGATTAATCAAATAATTAGTTATTTGAAATTCTTTAAAAACATAAGTTTTTATAGAAAATAATCTAAAAAAAACGTCATAATGCACACATTCAAAATTTAACAATAAAAAGGTAACCGATTTCTATTTTTGATTTCATTGAATAATACTAACTAGTAAAAAACCCCCACACCATTGGCTGGTGTTCGGATAAGTTTAGTGAAATATGTAGAGTCTGAGGGGCGGAGCCAAAATTTTACAATAAAGAGGCTTACATCATAATAAGATTAACCAATATTTTATAACCGGATAACTCAATATAGTCTGTAATTTACAGGGAAATTTGAGATAAAAATTAATACATAATTTGAATATCTAAAAAAAATTAATATATACATACCGACCGTGTCCAAATCAAAAATTTTAATGATAAAAAACAATAGAAAAATTAAAAGTAAACCTAAAAGTAATAATTAACTATTTTATCAACAATAAAAATTAAAACTAACAAAAAAGTTATAGAAAATTATCATCCTAACAAAGTCAATAAAATAAATAAATCACAACTTATCATCCGATAAATATTACTTACATAACAAGAAAACACAAAAATATATAGATTATTAAATAAACGGTTTATAAAATATGATTTTATAAGACTTAATATCATAAACTTCTTATTATTTATTATCAATGTGTTGACAAATCAGTAAAAATGGTATAAGACATGTTAGCTGTCAAAAAACAATTATTTCAACGGTAAATCCTTTATTTTTAGGTAAATCTAGTCTATATATGTTGATAAAGGATATGCAACATTAAACCCTTGTTATTATGAAAATCAAAATAATATTTATGAATTTAGTCAAAGGGAGTAATGTATATAAATTGGAAAATTTGAAGGGAGTAATGTATATAAATTAGAAATGTTGAGGGGGGCAAATCACCTGCTTGCCCCTTAACTCCCCCGCCATTGTAGAGTCTTGATTTAAAAGTGTGAATTTTATGATGTTTCTAAAATGATAATAATGCAAACATAATTTTTTATAACATTTTTAAGAGACATATTACATCGATGTTGGAAATGTAACATGCATAACCTTCCTACATAACTGAAACTTGATTTTTTTTAACGTGCATAACCTTCCTACATAACTGAAACTTGAATTTTTTTTTACTAAAAAGACATTAAGAAATGGGAAAATTACAAAAGCGGACCCGGGCTTTTTGATTTTTACTATGTTAAATCCAGAAATCTATAAAATGATCATTTTACCCGTAAAAATTGAAACTGGAAGAAAGATTTTATAAACACACCAACAGAACAAAATAAAATGAAATGACATAATTAGTTTTGTACAACGGTCAAACCTACCAAAATAAAAAAAATCTTACACATATTGACTGTTTTTGAAAAAAAGTTACAGGGACCTTTTCTATAAATTAAAAAAATTACAGGGACTAAATTTGCCAAAATATAAAACCTTTGTTGCAGGGACTAAATCTGCCAAAAATATAAAACCTTTGTTGTAGGGACTAAATATGCCAAAATGTAAAAAGTTTGTGGCAAAACTCTGAAAAAAGAAAATTCTACAATTCCTAACGGTTATGTGATTTAATAGTGAATTTTATGTTTACATGTTTTAGTGTTTCTTTGGTTTTTTCTTTCTCGTTCGTTGGTTCTATTTTGTGTGTATATAATGCTTCAAGGAAAATAGATGACCAAAAGTGCCAACTCCACAACCAAATGTGTGGCAAAAACTTTAGGGGTCGCATTCGGTAAATAATAGGGCTAAAAGTGACAAACTCTGGAAATCTTTGTGGCTAAATTCCGAATCATGAAAAGTTAATATGTGAATAATGATCTGAGGAATTTGTGGCTAAATTCTAATCATCAAAAAAATTATTGCTCCTAAGAGCTAGGATAAATGGACATTTTCTGTAAACGAAATAATTATAGGGACTAAATCTGTCAAAATGTAAAACCTTTGTTACATGGAGTAAATTATAGGGACAAAATTTGCCAAAAATGTAAAATCTTTTTTTGCAAGGACTAAACATGCCAAAATGTAAAACCTTTGCTTCAGGGAATAAATCTGCCCAATTTAGTAAAAAACAAAGAGCAAAATTGAGAATTTTGAAAACTTTGGTGGCAATAGTTGAAATAACCCAAAAATACAAGCCAAAAATTTTGTTTTTAAAATCATTTAACAAACATAATGTTATCACCATAAAATATAAACATCAACCATGTATCTCAAAATCTCATAAAATCTGTCAATATATAACTGTCTCATATAAAAATATCAGAGTAAGCTCCCAGGCTAATAAAACTGTGGTGTGTGCCATGCCATCAACCCGAGCCCTTCCCATTGCTAGCTGAAGTACCTGAAACCAAAACTGAAAACTGTAAGCACGAAGCTTAGTGAGCTCCCTCAAATTACCACATACCATACAAAGCACATATAACAAACAACATAAACTCTGGGACTACTCCCACTGCATCGGGATGAATCCCGACATCGGCTTACCCGACATCGGACTCCTTTCTGGCATCGGGCTCGCCCTGGCATTCGACCGCATCGGGCATCGGGATCACCCCGGCATCGGACCGTAGTCCGGAACAACAACATATAACACATAAACTAGCATACACCGGGATTGCCTCGAAATACATAATACATGGCATAAATGACTAACTTACATCGGGCTTGCCCCAGCATCGGGATTACCCCGGAACATATAACATATAACGTAATCACATATACTGCATCGGGCTCGCCCGACATCGGACCGGAGTCCGGAACACATAATACATAACACATAAACATACATGAATCACAAAGACATCAAGCATACATAACTACTTCTCGGGACTGCCCCGACATCGGATCGCAGTCCAGAAACATATAGACTGCATCGGGCTAACCCCGACATGCAGCTCACCCTGGCATACTCTACTACTTAAACGGGCGGACCTTGATGCCTTAGACCCGTTCCTACCGGAGGAAAACTCACTTCTCAAACTGGATGCTGAAAACTCGGGCGAGAGTATCTCTGTCAGCTGCTCCAATGACTCCCCAGCTATTATGACCAAAATAAACACTTTGTCAAAAACTGAGAATCCTTTTAAGGGTAAAATGACTATTTTACCCCTTTGATTTAAATTGGACCATGACCGATGCCCAATCCTTTCTAGTCTTTCCAAACTCACTAAGGCCCATCAAAGTCCTCCAATGGCCCAATTTTCTAAATTGGGCTCAACTCCTCAAACGGGCTTTCCACCCAAGCCCAAACTAGTCCATGGCCCTTAACTGTCTCTTGGTGGCCCATCATGGCCCAACATCTGCTAAGCCCAAGGATTGGCCCAAACCGAGGCCCATAACGTAAAGTCCAGAATCTGAGCGTACGCTGAGCATACCTCTCTGTACGCTGCGCGTACAGCTGAAAGGGCTTGTATGCTGCGCATACTGATGTGTACGCCCAACGTACGCTCCAGTTAAGCTCTTCTTTCCAAAACCGCTTAATCCCTTAAGACATTACGTCCAAACTACAGATTCGGGTTCAATACTTCGTCCTAGCCCATAAAGTCGATCACCTGGTGGCTTGCAAGCTTCCAAATGACCCCAACACTAAAAATGACAATGAACTTCCAAAGAAAAGGCTAGATCTCTTGCATGGCCTCATAAAAGCCTCAAAGCTTGCAACTTTACTGCTAAAGGGACTCATTGAGCTTCAAGGGTAGCAACCCTAAGCTCAAAATCGAAGTGGCATGATCAAGATCCAATCTTTGGACCTAAAAAGGTCCAAATCTTCGAAAACCCTAGATCTAGACTTTGAGGAGGAAATTTAGAAGCTTTACGCCTCCTCTTGATGCCAAATGATGAGCTTAATCCAGATCCCTGAGCTCAAGGTACTCAAAGGCTTCTTCTCCAACCTCTCCTTCTTTTCTTCAAAGTTTTTCTTCACCAAAATGAGCTCAAAAAGGTCAAACACACAACAATGGAGTATGAGGCATATTAGGGTTTTCTGAGGGTGAGGGAGCTGGTAGTAAGGCCAGGGGGGTGGCTATAATGGGGTATTTATATGTCTTAAACCCTTAAAATTAGGGTTTGGCATCTGCTCACGTACGCTGCGTGTACTCCTAGTACGCTGCACGTACGTGCGTGCGCCCCCGTATCCGATGCATGCCTCTACGCCCCGCGTATGCCAAGGCTACGCCCAACGTACGTCTTATGGGCGACCCAATTCCTTGGCCCTTTGCTTAAGTCCAATCCGAAAGTCCTTTTATCTATATTTCACCCAACGATAAATTTTAGGAAATAATTAATAATTAATACCTAAAAAGTCGGTTGTTACAATTCACCCCCACTTGAATTAGACTTCGTCCTTGAAGTCTGTTGTTGCTGCTTCTGGGAATAACCCCGAGTAGTACTCTCTCATCTCCTCCTCGGACTCCCAGGTCCACTCTGAATCCTTTCTGTGCTGCCACTGTACCTTCACTAGCTCAACTTTCTTGTTCCTTAGCTCCTTCGTCTTGCGATCCAGAATCGCCACTGGCTTCTCGATGTAATTCAGGCTGTTATCCACCTGAATGTCCTCCAAAGGTACTACCGCTGACTCATCTAATAAGCACTTACGAAGCTGAGAAACATGGAACGTGCTGGGGATTTGGATGAGCTCTACTGGAAGGTCTAATCGATAAGCAACCTGACCCACCCGGGCCAAAACCCTAAACGAACCAATGAACCTGGGGCCCAGCTTGCCCCGCTTCTGAAATCTGATGACACCCTTCCAGGGCGACACTTTCAGAGGATCATATCGCCCACCTGGAACTCCAAGTCCGAACGCCGCTTGTCGGCGTAGCTCTTCTGCTGGCTCTGAGCAGTCTGAAGCCTGCTCCGGACTTGCTGAATCTGCTCCGTGGTCTTGAGTACTACCTCCGTACTCCTCATAACCCTCTTACCGACCTCACCCCAACAGATTGGGGTTCTACACTTCCTCCCATAAAGCATCTCGAAGGGAGGCTGGTCTATACTGGAGTGATAACTGCTGTTATATGAAAATTCCGCTAACGGAAGATACATATCCCAACTGCCACCAAAATCTAACACCCATTCGCGTAGCATGTCCTCGAGAGTTTGAATCGTCCTCTGGCTCTGGGCGTCTGTCTGTGGGTGGAAAGTGGCGCTGAAATGGAGACGAGTACCCATCTCGTCGTGAAACCGCTTCCAAAACAGGAAAGTAAAACGGACATCTTGGTCTGACACCACCGAGACAGGCACTCCATGACGTGCCGCTATCTCTCGCACATAAATCCCGGCTAGCTTCTTGGCTAATATGCTCTCCTGGATCGGTATGAAATGAGCACTCTTGGTTAACCGATCCACGATGACCCATATCAAATCGACCCCACGTGGGGTCCTGGGAAGCTTAGTAATGAAATCCATGGTGATATCCTCCCATTTCCACACAGGAATGTCAAACGGCTGCATCTTGCTGTGTGGCCTCTGGTGCTTCGCCTTGACCTTCCTGCAGGTTCCCAGTCACTCCTAAATGCCCTATGGCGATCCTCCACCAGCTCAATTAGGGGTGTTTGCGGTACGGTTTGAAACCGTGAAACCGGCCAAACCGGTCATCGGTTTGGTTTTACAGTTTGGCTTGCGGTTTCGAACTTTTCAAACTGTAATGAACGGTTTGGCTTACGGTTTTTATGATTTCAAACCGTATAAAAACCGGACCGGACCATAAGATATATATATATATATATATATATATATATATATATATATATAATCATATTTTATTATATTATATATTAATTTTTATATAAAATTAATAAAATTTAAAACCCAGGTTTAATTAGCCCAGATTACCAATAGTTTCTTTTGTGGATTGTAGTGTAAATGAAGCCCAACAACAGCAAGTCCACCTCTCCACCTCCAAGCAATAGTTTGATTCGTTTCCACTTGCCCTAAATCTAATTGCAAAGACGCCAAATAGAAAAGCAGAGTCTCCTCTCGACTATGTTGTTCTTCTGTCTACTCTCTATCATTACTGACGTTGACGATATCATCCCTCTGACCACATCTCCTACGTCTGCAGCTGCTCCGTCTAACCGTCTACATCTTCGCCTGCAGCAACTCAACCTCTAGCTCCGTCAGCTTAGGCTCCATCTCTCCAAACATAGCTAAGCTTCCTTACCTGTATGAACTCGACATCAACAACTTATTTTCTTGAGCTTTTCCAAACTCGATACTAGGTATTAACAACTTATCGTTTCTTGATATCTGGTTTAATCTATTCTTCGTCGTAAGTAGCTCCGCCTGCAACAAGAGTCGAAGTTGTTTCCTTTCACAAAAGACGCAAGCAGGTCCATTTCTCGTCCTTCCATTCTGAACAAATCGTTTATTTATTTATTTATTTTAATCCGAGCTCTAAGCCTCCAACTTCTGATAATCTGATTCATACTCAAATGGATACATGTTTAGATGTTTGTTTAACATCACATATTCTGATAATCAATAATTCATGTTGTTGTTCGTTGTTCTGATATTCGAATGAAAATTTATCCCCTGTGCTTCCGTAAACAGATGCAGACAACCACCTATGAAGTTGTGAATGGAAGATAGTTAAAGACATCACAAACCAAGCATGAAAACAAACAATTGTACTTCTGACTAATACATTGTAAAGCTTCAAAAGAAAGTTGTGATATGTACATTAATTTAATATTACTGATTGTTAGGATACAACACCTGAGACACTTGATACAGTTGGTGCCTTCCAAAAGCTACTCATGGTGATGCCTTCAGTTGATATTTTGTAAGAAAAGCCAAGAGAATCTCACCTATAAAGGGTAATTAATCAACAACCACAATATTTTTAATTAAAAAAAGTATATATAGTTTGAAGTTTAGCACTTTTTTTAATTAATTTTTAACTATAGGCTTTAGGTTGCATGATTCATATGGATAGATAATGCTGCTAAGCGTGAGAACAACAAAGGTGCAAAACAACTTGATGACCTAATGAAGGTAATTTGAAATCTAGTAATGATACAAGTCGGTGTTATCAATAGCGATAACGAGGTAATAGTGTAACGACTCGTTCCCGGTATGATGATTCCTTGGTATTTATTTTTGAAGTTTTGTAAAGGGACTCGGCGAGTTCATAGCCTGACTCGCCGAGTAGGAACGGGATTTCGAGCACGTGTCAGCTGGCGACTTGGCGAGTCCATATTCTGGACTCGGCGAGTCTGTCCGTCTGGGAGAAACCCTAAATCCCCGGGTTGCCCACTATTTAAGCCACCTTATAGCCCCCAATCTCGCCTCCTTCACCCTCTAAAGCTGTGAGAAAACCCTAATTCGTTCTTGAGTGATTCTAAGTGATTTTGTGTGCTAATTGTGAAGGCTTGAAGAAGGAGAAGAAGAAAGGAGCAAGGAGAAGGATTCTAGAGCAGAGATTCGGGGGAAAACAACAGCTCCTTGAGGTATTCTTCAGATTTCCTTCCCTTTTATGCTTTAAAACCCCTTTCTAGATCTTGTTTATGCCTTTCTAAAGCCTTATGTTGATATGGAAGCTCTCTTATGCCGAGATAACCTTAGATCTGTTCATTTAGGAGTTGTAGAGCCCAGATCTATTGCCTTTATGGAGCTATTTTGCACATTAACCCTAGATCTACCCCTTTTAAGCATCTTTTAGCCTTTATTCCCTTGTTCATGCGTTTGTACACGTAAAGTTGGAAACTTTACGTGGTAAATCAACTTATTGGACTCAGATCTATCATTTGTATGTATTGGATTCGATCAGAATCGAGTGTAGAATAGTTGCATGGCGGTGACTCGGCGATTCGGAAGAACGACTCGGCGAGTCGAGTCGCGAGTCCCCGATTTTCTTCCTTTTGAGCAGTGTCGAGTGGAACCAGTGAGTAGTGGAGTGGACTCAGCGAGTTTGAGGGTAGACTCAGTGATGGAGGGACTCGGCGAGTTGTTCATACAACTCGGCGAGTCCAAGGCAATCTTCTTAAGCTCAAGAACAACTCGTCGAGTTGTTCATATGACTCGGCGAGTCGGATGAAGATTGTCTGAGTTCATGGATCGAACGAGTACTCGTCGAGTCGATGCCATACTCGACGAGTAACAGCGAGTAGGGTCAAGGAGTGAGAATAGGGACTCGACGAGTTGGCGGCTCAACTCGGCGAGTCAGGTCAACTGTGGGTTGACTTTGACCGAGAGTTGACTTTGTCTGAGAGTTGACTTTGACCAAGGGTAAAAGAGTCATTTTACCCAGTGTAGTGTTTAGTATTTGATTAAGTGTGTTTATGGACTTGTAGCCGGGGAGATACCGGAGCAGCAGCAGTTAGCCCTCGGAGCTATTCACTCAGCAGCCAGTTCACGAGGTGAGTTCCCGTCCAGTAGTTAGCATGTTTGATGCCTTCGTGGCTCAGACAGGATTTATGTGTGTTCATGCTAGTGATATGTTTATGCTATGTTCAGTCAGCTTCGGACTTCGGTCCGATGTCAGCTTCGGACTTCGGTCTGATGTCAGCTTCGGGCTTCGGTCCGATGGAGGGGGCAGGGCCCAGTCAGTTAGCTTCGGACTTCGGTTCGATGTGGGGGACAAGGTCCCAGTCAGCTTTGGACTTCGGTCTGATGTCAGCTTCGGGTTTCGGTCCGATGGAGGGGGGGCAAGGCCCAGTCAGTTAGCTTCGGACTTCGGTCCGATGTAGGGGACAAGGTCCCAGTTAGTCAGCTTCGGACTTCGGTTCGATGGAGGGGGCCAGGCCCCAGTATGTGCTTGATATGTTATTATTTTTGGTATGTGGTAGTTTGGGGGAGCTCACTAAGCTTCGTGCTTACAGTTTCAGTTTTGGTTTCAGATACTTCCGCTAGCAGAGGGAAGAGCTCGGGTTGATGGCATCGCACACACCACAACTGCAGCTTTTATCCTGGGAGTTGATTTAGTTCTTGATTTTTATATGACACGGATATGATATAGTTTTCCGCACAGTGTTTTATTATTATTTTGAGATATAGCATGTATGGTTTTACGATATGACACTCAGATTATGGTTTTTTGGTTATGTTGAAAAACGAAATTTTTGGGTTGTATTTTTGGGTCGTTTCAAATAGCGACAACCTACCTATATGCTACGTAGCGATAGCGATAAAATAGCGACGACTATTTCATTTTTGGCGATTGACTGTTAAAAAACTGATACTAGTTTTACCTACACCTATTTAACAGTTATATAGCTAATAACACCAATATTATTAGCTCAAATATGTTCTAAAACTTGAATATGACAAAACAAAAGTGTTATTTTGAGACTCTAAAATAGGATTCACAAGTTAAAGTGTCAATGAGCGCACGAAGTCAAACATCAGAATTCACCACACTATAGAAACAAAATAACAGAATCAAATGCATAAGATTTTGGAAACAATGAGCATGAACAATGAGAAAACTCACTGTAGTTTTCTTAGTTTTCTTCCTTATTTAATTCTTCCTTACTGTATAGAGAAAGAATTGTAGAATAGGAATATAAGAATGAAATATATAATCAATCGACTCTATTGGAAGAATAATTTGAAGTATCAGATAAGAAATCATAGAGTCGGATGTGAGCGTCGCTGGTTATCAGTCAGTTGAGATGGTTTTCCCGGCCAATCTCCAAGTCGGCGATTGATTCTCCAAATTGGCAATCCCAAACGCCAAATTGGCGAAACCAATCACGAATTGGACCTATTGCGATCGCTAAAAACATGTTTCAACTATCAATTTTGCAATTCGGGAAAAAACATCGCTACGTCGCTATTTTGTCGCTACAGATCACATAGCGACATACCATCGCATCGCCTCGCTAATCGCTATAGCGATCGCTGTGATCGCTATTGACATCACTGATACAAGTTTTCAAGTTTCAAATGGTATCTAATTATCTACCTACTGTTGTATTGTTTGTTCATGATTTAACTGGAGAATGTGGGACATCTCCTTCAGATCAGGTATGACACTGTGGCTTCTTTTAATTTTTAATTTTTTTTTTATGTTTAATCTTATCTTGTTTATTTTAAATAATAATGCTTTTTTTTAATTTACCAAGAAATAAAAGAAAGATTCAGTGAGCATCTTTGGATTGATCCTGTATTAACATATAATTATTGTGAGTTCTTCTAGAGTTGCTAAATATTTTCCTAGATATATAAAAGTATAAACACAACCCTAGGGTCTATTTGGTTTAATTCAACCTTTGTAAATATTATTGGTCTTGAAGATTATATAAATAAAATTACAACTATATCATTCCATATGTTTGTTGTAGTGGTTTCCAGTTGAAGAATAGAGTACATGAGGTGTTGGTATCTCAATCAACAAGACTCAACATTCAGAAACCCCGAGGGCATTATGGACAACATTTGTTCTCCAAGGAAAACTTTCATCTAATATGTTTTTTTTTCTAGGTTCATCTGTTTTACAAACAACAATAGTGTTTTCATATGTTTTATTATTTTAATAGTAAATATCATGTAACTTAGTCCTGTTAGGTTATTTTTATTTTTGCAAGTTTTTCTTTTCATGTACCAATGTAATCGTTTCCATTACAAAATTAGTTTAATGGACTCGACTAAAATGAGCCTAAAAAGCCCAAACCGTGAAGCCAAACCGGAGCCAAACCGTTAGTAATGGTTTGGTTTGGTCCGATTTTAAATTTTCAATGGTTCGGCTTCGGTTTTTGCTTGATAAAAACCGTTACTAACAGTTTGGCTTCGGTTTGACCTAAAAACCGAAAAAACCGAACCATGAACAACCCTAAGCTCAATGATACCCTCCTTAATTGACCCGAAAATCACCGGGGTCGACTCACGGATGCCTCTTGTAATCTCGGATGCAATGAACTCGCGCAATCCATCATCAACTGGCTCGGAAACCGTACCCGAACAAGACCCAGACCCAGAGCCCTTGCTCCATGACGCGTCACCACTATCTGAAACAAACCACACAATCTTCAGGGTCAGACATAATCATTGAGAGGTCTCACACTCTGTCACCCCTAGTTCTCCGTAGCTCTCCAAGAGTCAAGTACGAATCCTCTTCTTTCAGTAGTACGGGCCCATACTACCTTCCACATCTATCCGTACTTTCCTCCTAGGTCGCCTTGGGTTACCAAATACGCTTCCTGTCCATGAATAAAATTCTCAATCAAATAGCTCCCATCACTAATCTCTTCCTAGGCTTGTCCTAGGGTAATCTTCGACCCACTCTCCGCCACTAGATGCATAAGAAGTCCTTGCTACCTTTCCCTAACTAGATCGCGAATACCATTACATATCACTAAGACCAGATAATTCTTCGAATGAGAGGTCCTATCCTACAACGGTTGGACTTAGACAAAAGCTGTGAAATAGGGCTATACCTAACATTATGAAATTATTTAGTCATCATAATATGTAACTTAACGTATTCGTTTATAGTTAATTAAATGTGAATAGATCTCCTAAAAGCACAAAGCAAGCAGCATTCGAGCATCGAGTAACCAAAAAGCAACTACTAGTGGGCCGATATTGGTGCCTTCGACCTACTTATACCGGGAAGGTAACTCACCTCGAAAACTGGAAGTAGCTGAGCAGTCCCCGACTCCGAATATCAACACAACTCAATCCCCTACACATAACAAATTTCCTTAATTACCCTTTTGTACTTATAACCCCTTAAAGGTCAGCTTTGATCCAAGTCAAATTCAAAGCCAAAGTCAAAGTCAACGCTTCGAGTTGACTCAACTCGTCGAGTTTTCCCTTCAACTCGCCGATTTTTCATGAATCACAAAATCACGATATTGCAGTCCAACTCGTCGAGTTATCTTCCAACTCTGTGAGTTTCCATAACTCATAGAATCGTGATATCCCGGGTTGACTCGTCGAGTTTTCTTCCAACTCGCCGAGTTCATCCTTTACAAAAAAATCGAGACACGTCTAATCAACTCGCCGAGTTCCTTTATGAACTCGTCGAGTTCTTCAGTCTGTTAACCCTTCTTAATGCATTAAGCCATTACTCTTCGGATCTACACCCTAGACTCCAAATCTAGAGTGGAAAAGCCTCTAGGAGGGTAAAGTTTCCAACTTTACCCATTAATACCCTTCCTAATGAGATTAAGCTCAAACCCTAACCCATAAATGCCGAGGTCTTCATCCAAAAGCCACAAAAAATACAAGATAGACCATGAGGTCATAGATCTGGACCCTAGGGACTGAAAGGTCACGTAAAGTCTTAAACTTTATCCACATGCATGGCTATTTGGAGCTTGAAGGATCAAAATGATGGTCTAAAGGTTGCATGGGATTTCCACGGCCATAAAGTTAGCACATTTATGCCATGAAAACCCCTTAATACCCTAGATCTGAAGTGTTAACCCATTTGGGACGTTCTACTCCCAAGGACCATGATATTTGGGCCAAAACCAAGCAAAATAACCCCAAAAGAAGATCTAAACAACTACAAGGCAAGGTTCAAGATTTATACCAGAAAAGGGTCATGGATGAGGCAAGGATTCTGCATCTATAAGCTCCTTCTTGAGTCTTCAAGCTTTTCCTTCTTCCAATGGCTTCAACACACACCAAAAACACCCAAAATGGCTCACAAACTCTCACAAATGCCTTAGGGTTTCGAGATTTAGGGTTAGGACAGTGGAGGCTGGGAAATGAGGCCATCATGAAAGGTTTAAGGTGTTTAAATAGGGTGCAAAACCATGGAATTAGGGATTCATTTTACCCAGCCAACGCGTTGAGTTGAGGTCTCCCAAATCGTCGAGTTGGTCACCAAAACACACGGTCCAAAACATCTCTACTCGACGAGTCTGGGTCTTCTGACTCGTCGAGTTGCTCTATAATAATGAATAGATTATACGTTTAAATACATACCAGAAACCAAGTACAAAGAAGGTCTTGTTTTGTTTCCACTGCAATGAGGATTACTGATGGCCGCCCGATCAAGGTGGAGGCTCCTATGGTGAAGAGCCGCACATTTCAGCTGACTATTGAGGAGGCCCGAGTAGTATCTGACGTCGTTATTGGGACCTTCTTGGTCAATGGTTTGTCAGATCATGTTCTTTCTGATTTGGGGGCTACCCGGATCATTAGTATATCTTGTGCCAAAAAAGAAGTTTCGGGATGATACGGGAACCTTGGATTCCCCACTTGAGGTTGAGATTATGGATGACCGCACCATGAGTTCTACGAGGGTATTTCAGAGGAGCGTTCTGAATGTGTTCGGGGAGTGGTTTTCTATCGATTTGGTTTCAATTCCTTTGCAGGGGTTGAAGGTGATCATCAGGATGGATTGGTTGGGCCCAATGGGGCTATGTTAGACTGCGAGCATCAACTGGTGTGATTTCAAACCCCAAGTGGGGGAGAACCGATTATTCATGGAGAGAGAGCCTCGCGTAGGCCAGCTCTCTGTTCGGCTGCGAGGGCTAGGAAGCTTCTTTAGCAGGGTTGTTCTGGGTTCTTGGCTTATGTTTCAGACACGAGGATTGAGGCCACGCCAGAGTTGACCAGTGTTCCGATTATGCGAGATATTCCTGACGTATTTCCTGAGGAATTGCCAGGGGTGCCTTCGGAGAGGCAAGTGGAGTTCTGAATTGATTTAGTGCCTGGTGTGGCTCCGATAGCCAAGGCACCATATCGTCTAGCTGCGCCTGAGATGTAGGAGTTGTCTACGTAGCTCCAGGAGCTGCTAGGCCGATGATTTTTTTGTCCGAGCAGTTCTCCGTGGGGAGCACCGATCCTATTCGTGAAAAAGAAGGACGGGTCACACAGGATGTGTATTGATTATCGGGAGCTAAACAAGCTAACGGTGAAGAACCGTTATCTGCTTCCGAGGATTGATGATTTGGTCGACCAACTTTAGGGTGCATCTTGGTTTTCCAAGATGACCTTCGATCGGGGTATCACCAGATGAGGACTAAGGATGAGGATATAGTGAAGACGACCTTCAGAACTCGTTATGGTCATTATGAGTTTGTAGTGATGCCATTTGGGCTCACCAATGCTCCAGCAGTATTCATGGATATCAAGAACCGAGTTCGTAGACCGATGTTGGATCTGTCTGTGATCATCTTCATTGATGATATTTTGTTATATTCTAAGACCAAGGAGCAGCACGAGCAAGATTTGAGGGAGGTGTTGGAGACCTTGAGGATGGAGAGGTTGTATGCCAAATTATCCAAATGTGATTTTTGGTTGCGTGAGGTGTAGTTTTTAGGGCACATCATCAATCAAGAGGGTATTTTTGTTGATCTAGACAAAATTGAGGCGGTGATGCGTTGGGAGGTTCCGAAAAATGCATTCGAGATCCGGAGTTTCTTGTGATGCTTCTATATTGAGATTAAGAGCTATTCTGATGTAGAGGGGGCATGTGATTGCTTATGCTTCGAGATAGTTGAAGCCCCATGAGGAGAATTACCCCACTCATGACCTGGAATTGGGGGCGGTGGTGTTTACCCTCAAGATTTGGAGACATTATTTGTATGGGGTTCGATACACCATTTTCACTGATCATAAGAGTTTGAAGTATTTGATGGATAAGCATCACTTGAATATGTGGCAGAGGAGATGGCTCGATGTAGTAAAGGATTATGACTGTGAGATCTTGACCATCTCGGGAAAGCCAATGTGGTAGTTGATGCTTTGAGCCGTAAGACGGAAAGTGCCCTGATTCGAGGTATTTTCTTGAGTATAACAGTGATTTCACCTTTATTGTATATGATTAAGGAGGCACAAGTGGAGGGTTTAAAAAGGGAGAACTGGAAGATCAAGCGGATTCGGGGGCAAATTTCGTTGTTTGTTCTAGATGGTCGAGGGTTATTGACTCAGTGTAGCAGAGTTTGGGTTCCGGCGTCCGGTGGTGTGAGGTAAAGAATCTTAGAAGAGGCACACAAGTCCAAATTTTCTATCCATCCGGGGGACACAAAGATGTATCGAAACCTGAGATTGAGTTATTGGTGTCCCTACATGAAGCGGGAGGTTGCGTGGTTTTTCGACCTATGTTTGACCTGCAGGAAGGTCAAGACCGAACATCAGAGGCCTCATGGAAATATGCCCACTACCTATTCCCATGTGAAAATGGGAATAGATTTCTATGGATTTTATCACGAAGTTACCTAGGTCGGCCTGAGGTGTGGATTCCATTTAGGTTATTGTGTACATGTTGACCAAGAGTGCTCATTTTATTCCGAACTCCAAGAGTATCTCCGCCGAGAAATTAGCAGATATTTATGTGCTGGAAGTGGTAGTTAGACACGGTGTGCCAGTGTCCGTGGTCTCGAACCGTCATGTTTGTTTCACCTCTAGGTTTTGGAGGAAGTTCCATGAGGAGTTGGGAACTCAGTTGCATTTCAGCACTATTTACCACCCCTAGACCGACGGTCAGGGTAAGCAGACGATTCTGACGCTCGAGGATATGGTTTGGGCATGTGTATTAGATTCTGAAGGGAGTTGGGATACTTACCTTCCACTAGCAGAGTTCTCATACAATAATAGTTATCATTTTAGTATTGACCAACCCCCGTTTGAGGCGCTTTATGGTCAGAGGTGTAGGACTCTAGTTTGCTGGGGGGAGGTTGGGAATCGAGTTATGGGAAGTACCAAAGTGGTACTTAAGACGACCGAGTTGATTCATCAGGTTCGCGACCGGCTTCAGACAGTGCAGAGCAGACAGAAGAGCTATGCGGATAGGCGCAAATCGAACATGGAATTCCAGGTCAGGGACATGGTGCTCCTAAAATTGTCACCCTGGAAGGGTGTTATCGGGTTCAAGAGGCGGGGCAAGATGGGCCCCATTTATATTGGCCCGTTTTGGATTATCTCCCAGGTGGGCAAGGTTACGTATCAGTTGGACTTGCCTGGGGAGCTTGGGCAGATCCACAGTACATTTCACGTTTTGCAGCTGCGAAAGTGTGTGACTGATGAGTCGATGGTTGTATCGCTAGATGATATTCAGATTGATGAGAGTCTGAATTATGTGGAAAAGCCCATTGCGATTCTGGACAGAGAAATGAAATCTTGGTGGAACAAGGAAATGAAGTTAGTAAAGGTGCAATGGCAGCACCGAAGAGGCTTCGAATAGACCTGGGATCCGGAGGACGAGATGAGGAAGCACTATCCAGACCTTTTTGCATCAGCAGACTTCGAGGATGAAGTCTAGTTCAGGTGGGGGAGATTTGTAATGCTTGGACTAGGTATTATACATTTCTCAAAATATTGGAATTTTGTGGGAACTCGACGAGTTGGGGAGCTCCAACACGTCGTGTCGAGAATTTTGTGGCCGCGGGTTTTAATGACCCAACTCGACGAGTCGGGGAGTCCCAACTCGACGAGTTGGAGGCTGAAACTGAAACCCTAATTTTAGGGTGTTGCACCCTATTTTAAGGACTTAAACTCCCTTGACTGGCCTCCTTACCAGCCACCCTTGTCCAGAAACCCTAGATTCGTGTATCACCTTTCAAGATTGAGTGTGTGAGATTTGAGAATTAATTTTGGTGGTTTTTTGGAAGGAGCTTGGAAGATGAAAGCATCTAGCTTAGAAGAAGGAGTATAGATCCAAAAACTTTTCACCAATAATAGTCTTCTTGAGGTATAAAGTCGACATCATGCTTTGTTATCATCTAGATCTCTTTAATGGAAGTTTTAGCATGATTTTAGGATTTTGGATGGGCTAGCCAAGATGTTGAAGGTTCCAGGGGTTATTATGTTGGATCTAACCTATTCATGACTTTTCATGGCTGAAAGTTGCAAACTTTATTAGTTCTAAGCCCCATTCATGCAATAAGTCCCTCATTAAGTCCTTATTAAGCTCTAGAGTGTATTTCTAGTTTGCATGGACATAAAGTTGGAAACTTTACGTGATTATCCGACCTTTGGACTCTAGATCTGTGTTTTGGGACTATATTGGGAGACTTCAAGGGCTTAATGGACTTAGACTCACTCTAAAGAGCCTAGGATTTGGGTTTGCTTCTTTTTGGATGGTTCTTAAGGATAAAGTTGGAAACTTTACCCTTCTAGACATCATTTTGGATGAGATCTGAGATTTGGAGCCCTTAGATTCGATGGTATCAGCTTAATGCATTAAGAGGTTGGATTTCTAGCCAACTCGACGAGTTCATTAATGAACTTAATGAATTGATGGGATTTTTCCCGATCTGTATGTATGATAGAGTAGCTCGACGAGTTGAGGGTCAACTCAGGACGTTGACTTTGACCTTTGAACTTAGTCTTTGACCACGTTTGACTTTTAAGGGGTTTGGGGCATTTGAGTTGTATTTAAGAAATTGTTTCTATTATAGGGTTATATAGAGCGGATACTGGAGTCACGACCTAGTCAGCTTCCGTGCAGTATTGATGAAGTGGTGTTGATTATGATGACATGTGCGGAATTAGGAAAGATCTAGTGATTCATCATACAAATTCAAGAACACAAGGATTAAATAAATCTTTGTAGGCTCTTATTAGATCTAGAAAGAATATACAAATAGGTTTGTATACAATTTCTCTCTCTAGTCTAACACTCCAAAATGGACTCTTACATAATGAGAGTCACTCACTTCCTATTTATAGGAAAGACTCAACCCATTTACACATACAAAGAGGAAAGCCTAAAACACTACATCCAAGCATGACTTTGCACCCTAAATACAAAGAGGAAAGCCTAAAACACTACATCCAAGCATGACTTTGCACCCTAACATTCCCCCCCTCAAAGTTAGGATTGGATGTCCGGCTTTAATCTCCAACGAGCTAGCGCGATCAAGACCAAACTCCCCCTCGAAGTAACACCGGTCTTCAAATCCGCAAATGAATATTCGACAAACCCGAGAAGCTTCGAATACCCATCATTCTCCCTTTTTTTATAATCAAAAAATGATTATAAAACCCACTAAGGGTGAGAAGCCCCCGAGGAATAGTCTTCACAATACTCCCCCTTGATGTGTACCAAAAATGAATCACCAAAAATCTGGCACGGAAAAACAATCACGAAAAAGCCACAAAAATTTCCAATTTATGAAAAATTTTGACTTTTTGGGTGAAAGTTGCAAGATTTTTCAAAATCTGGGTAGAAATTGTCACTTTCTGAAACTTGCAGGGACCCGTTGCGCCAAAAACAGTCAAATATGCGAAATTCTCCCCCATTTGTGAAACTGGATAGAAAATGTAAATTCGCACAAACTGCAGGGACCAGAACTGTAAATTCTGCAATTTCTCAACTTATATTTCCCATTTGCGAAGTTGGGTATGAACTGTCATTTAGTGAAAAGATCAGGGGTGCAAACTGAAATTCTTTGTGTTCTTCCCCCAATCACCATATGCAGTGAAAACTTCGCATGTTCCTTACTTCACATCTTTATCCCAAGTAACCAAATGCGAACTGAACTTCAACCTTAATCACCTTCGCATTTTTTAACCCCAATCAACCAAATGCGAACTCCATTCACATAAATGCAAACCTGATTTTGATTCACACAAATTGAACAAATCTCACTCTCAGATGCGAACCCTATATCCCATCTTTATATGCGAACCAAAAAATCATCAACCACACACTTGTCTCACCAAATGCGAAATCCAAGTGAACAACAGAATCGATTCATAGATGCGAACTCATCTGATTTCATATGCGAACTGAAACCCAGATATGAACTCGCACAAATCAATCACAAAATTTTCTCATTCACATTTCAACAATCGAACTTGCTTCATCTGTTCGTTATCAATAATTCGTGAACTAATCCTCAAACTATAGAAATTATTTTTGCAGCTGTTGTTATCAATCAACTTCCAAGTCCTTTCCTTTCAGTTCTTAATCATTGACCATCGATCTCAGTTCGTTCTCAAGCCTTTACTTCGCATAATCGATCCTTGACAATCGATCAAAAACGAAGTCAACATCACAAATTAAGAACTTCATTTTCCAGTTCATCAAAATCAAAATAAACTTGACCAGTCACTTTGCGTTCTTCGCTTTTTGGTTGTCGATCCAAATTGAAATCTTCGATTTCTAGGAAACGAAATCAAAATCAACAATCAACAATAGTAAAAAATCAGTCGACTCCAACCATTTCGATTCCAAACATTCTTAATCGATTCACTCAAAACGATTTTGACTATTATCAAATCAATTTTGACTTTTGAATTTGAACTCAACTGTGTAATCGAAATCCAAATAAGATCTCATGTGCTATCTTCAAAATGAATCAACAAGTATCGATTCTAAAGATGTTTTCCAAAATCGGCAAGTTAAATCAAGCTTTGATTTCAATCGTTTCTTCAACTGTCGACTTCCAGGAATCAATTTGAACAAGATCGATTTCGACATATAACAAATCAGATGAGAAAAAAAATGCTAATCGATTATCAATAAGGCTGAAAAGAAAACGAATGGCATGAACATCTTGAACAATAATTGGAACACAACAACCAAATATACCACTGAGAATGCGTACGAAGAACAAGAGCAAATATTGAGTCAAATTGATTTAATGATATATGATCTTTTTAAGATATATGATCAAAATAAGATGTTGGGCTCACACAATTCAGGAATAGTAACTGACTCAAGAATTGGATCAAACAAGAAATTGTTTTTGGGCTTAAAATCAATCGGATATGAACAGTGAACATATTTAGTTTTAAACAAAATGAGTTGAATTTGGTTTTGATCTAAACAAAAATAATTGGATTAACAATGGGGTTGAAACGAATTTGATCCAATGAAGCAAACTGATCAAAAATGAAAAATGTTCAATACGAATAGAAATCATGGATGTTTTGGAATCCATTTGAGAATTTGAGATACCTTTTTGACGAATCAAGATCCGTTTTCAACGAACGAATCAAATTTGGAAGATCTTGGTTCTTTTGTTGGAATGAGAAAATCTCCAAATCGAAAATTGTACCAGCCACCATGCGAGATGTACAACTCGTTCTTCGTGTTCTTCAACGATCCAAGAACATCTTCAAAAGAACCACCAACACATTTGGGTTTTGACTTCAAATTCGATGCAACCTTTTGAGATTGTTGCTTTGGAACCCAAATTTGCTTCACGGATTTTTGCTTCACAACATTTGACAATTTTTGTAAGTAAACCCGCTTGTTCTTCCGATTCATCTTCTTCTTCTTTTTCTTTCTCATCTTTTTGCATCTTGAAGACTTGACTTCATGAACAAACCCACTTTCAACAACATGAACATTTTGAGCTTGAATCAAATCTTTTGGAGTTTGATACTTGTGATTTTCTTGGATCACCGGCTTCCGATAAGGAATCATTCCTTCAAGCGAATCACAAGAACACAAAATATCATAAGTTTGAACTCCAATTGAGCAAAAAACTTTTTCATCATGAGAATCAACTTGAACTCCTTTTTCTTAAACATCAAGAACATCAAGAACATGATGATCATCAAGAACATCTTCAACAAACATAAGAGCTTGAAGATCACTTGGGTTTTCAACAAGAGAAATGTAACTCTTATTAAACAAGTCTCTTTCTTCTCCTTCCTCTCGATTCTTGCTACGAGCTATCATGAACATGGAAAGATCATACAAACATCCAATCTTCGAAATTTGTTGAAATATCAATCTTCCATGATCATCTTTCAAACCTCCATAAGAAACCAAAGAATCCCATGAAATCAAACCTCCTTTCAACAATAATCCATAGAATTGAAATTCGTTGACTTCGTATTTCACACCTTCAATGATTACAATCCAAGAATCATACTCCAAACGCACCATCGTCACAAAAACTTGAAGATTTATAGAGAGAGAAAGTGATTTTGAATGGGTTTTCTAGAGAGAGAAAGTAAAAATCAGTTGAATTCTAGTGAAGAAAATCGAATTATGAATAGAATCAAAGATGAATTCGATTTCTAGAATCCAAAAACTCTCTAAAACATGAAGATCAATGAACAAAAATGAATCACTAAATCAAAATCGCCATCAAGGATCAATTCTTGATGAAATCAAGAACACCCGCTCTGATACCAATTGAAGTGGTGTTGATTATGATGACATGTGCGGAATTAGGAAAGATCTAGTGATTCATCATACAAATTCAAGAACACAAGGAGTAAATAAATCTTTATAAGCTCTTATTAGATCTAGAAAGAATATACAAATGGGTTTGTATACAATTTCTCTCTCTAGTCTAACACTCCAAAATGGACTCTTACATAATGGGAGTCACTCACTTCCTATTTATAGGAAAGACTCAACCCATTTACACATACAAAGAGGAAAGCCTAAAACACTACATCCAAGCATGACTTTGCACCCTAACAATTGAGGTGAGTCTTCTCACTACACTCATGGGTCGAAGGTACCAAGGCAGGCCCTTTGATTGATATGAGACGATTAGTATTCGAATGTGTAATGGTTTACTATTTGATTTAAGTATGGGTTTATGTGATGACCATGGGAGGAGCCCATGGCACTTGGCAAGACCATGGGAGGAGCCCATTCCATGAGGATATAAGACCATGGGGGTAGTCCATGGCATTCCATTGAAGACCATGGCGGGAGTCCATGGAAAACGTGTATGTATATGTATGAGCATGACATTATGTGATTGGGAAACTCACTAAGCTTGTGCTTACAATTTTATTGAATGTTTTAGGTGAAGGGTTTTGAGCATTATAACACTCCTATGGTGTACATGTAACCCTAGAAACCTTGGATCTATGTTTTACTAAGATACATGCAAATTTGATTTTTCCAAGGTTCTTAACCTAACTAGCATGGCATGGGAAACTTGAAACATAAAAGCTAGTAGAAGAACATACCTTTCTTGTTGCTTGGATTCCTTAAGAACATTGTGAGCCTAGTACCCCAAATGTGATGCCTCAAATGTTTCACACAACACCACAACTCTTGGAATAACTTTGAGAGAAGTATACTATCACTCAAAATCGGCTAGCCCTCCTTGTTCTAGTCTTAGTGCCGATTTTGCTAGCCTATGACGTATTTATATAGTGTGTCACAAGTAGGGTTACACCATGTAAACCCTAATTGACATGAATTTTCATTTCCTTCATGATCCATGGGTTTTAACCTCCATGGAGCATCCATGGAGCACCCATTGGGTTTTAGCCCAATTCAATAAACCATGGATCATTAGCCTACTATATATGAATAGATGATTTACACAGTCAACCCCATATATTTAATTAGTCTCTATTTGATCACAAAATTAATTCCAAATTAATTCTTGTCAATACTAATTAAATAATATGATTTCATATTAATATATTATAACTTATAATATATTAACAAATCATAAGTGTCATTTTCCTAATTTTGTCTATCCAATTATCATGATGTCATGCAACCCAAATTGACCATGCCAACCAGGTGAAGTACATACCAGAAATAGTTATGGACCTAGACACCTTATCCAACAGTCTCCCACTTGGATAAGTCTAATAACTATAACTGCAGGTATGACTTTAGGAACCGATCAACAATCGTAGCTCTTTCAAAGTCTCGTGGAACTAAGATAACCTGCCATTTAAGATAAGTGATCATATAATCCTCTGCTCTCAAGATATCAGCTGGACAAATACATGGAACAATGTCATACTTATTATCCAGCAGTTTGTTTCCCGATTTCTGATTTTTTTTGACATAGAACTTAATCGAACACATCAATTTAGTTCAGACCAATCCCGATACATAGGTCAAAACAAAATCATCGAGGGCCCATATATCGCTTCTAATTCTCCAAGGACTAGAAGGAACAGATAAACTTCGACTCATATGCTTGTTCTACTACTTGTTGAATCATACACAAAGGCACGTTTTACAACATCAAATTACCAATGCGTTTTTGTACAATCGATGTGTAAGCAAATCATAGTCAAGAACTCATATCTCTAGGTTTGAAGACTTATATGATATTATCGTCTCACAATCACTCGAGATAAATTCCATGAAGTGATACAAGTGAGCGTGGGTTGAATCCAATACTCGAATCACTATTCCAGGAGTACTCATGAACACTGCAGCCCCTTTGTCCCAGACAAACTGCATACACATTCATGACACTCTTTCCTCATTACCTACTTCCAAAGTATGATTGATTTTGGATTGTTTGAATAATATGATATACCATAACATAATTATTCTGGAAGTCAAAACATGCAAAAATTAAATGATACTAAACGATTGACAGAAGATAACAACACTTTAGTTATAAATAAATAACAACTTTTATTTATCATGAAATGTTAATTACACTTTATAAATTCCAAAAGCTATATAATTTCTAAAACTAATATCATCCTTTAGCGCAATGTGCCTCGCATGCTGAAGATGCTTAAACCTACCCAGTCCCTTCGTAAGGGGATCTACTGGGTTCTCATCCGATGATACCCTCTTTGCCACGAGGAGTCCTTCTATTTGATGTCTAATGAAATGGTATTTTCTGATGTGACATCCCCAAAATCACGGCCAGAAAAGCCCGATTTTGTTCATGCTTTGTAAAAAAAATCAGAGTACTTCTTTTCATAAAAATGTTGCGGAATTTGTTCCCAGAAAAACACGGTAAATACGTTATCAAAATATTTTCGAAGAAACATATTTTATTCATTTAAAACGTTTGGGATGTCATCGTCAATACAGAAACATAAGCGTAAACGGAACTTACATTTATTTACACTAGTGATCTACATCTCTTTAATCTCTCAGTGTAATGTGACTTCACATCAACACCTGTGATATAAATAAACTGAGTGGGTCAGGTTGGGAAACCTGGTGAGTACATAGGGTTTTCAACCCACAATAATATAATTATTATGTTTAAAAAAATTAAACAATCAACCTAATTACCCATCCCCATTATCTTCTTTATTCTTAAGGATCTACCCTAAGAATCAGCTATTCCTCGTTCATTTATTCCTAAGGATCACCTAAGGAATCGACACAAAGTCCATCGTTGCCACGGTTTACACAACGGGCACTAAGTCTGCATAGTCTCCAGGGCTTAGGCACTAAGTCTGCATAATCGCCAGGGTTTAGGCACTAAGTCTGCATAGTCGCTAGGGTTTAGGCATCAAGTCTGCATGATCACCAAGGTTTAGGTATCAAGTCTGCATGATCACCAAGGTTTAGCATCAAGTCTGCATGATCACCAAGGTTTAGGCACCAGGTCTGCATGGACACCAGGGTTTAGAGTACACCGGGTAAACACATCATTCACAACACCTACAGGTTGCGAGCCTGCTAGTGTTCCACTGGACTGTCTAGAATAGTCCGTGGTTGTTATCCATACTCTACTGAATGACGGGGCCATCATTTGGAAAAGGCTTCTCACATCGTCCACCTCTCACCCTCACCTCGTGGTCTATAACACCTCTACTCATCATCCAACTCATATTCCATCTATTACATCTACCCATGTTTTACCCCAACATTTTCGTAGATATAAAATACATATACAATTTAAATCATTTAAAACATGTATAAAATCGTTCATCTAGCATAGACAGCAAGTACTCAGATAATATGCACACATAACACGTAATTTATATAGAATACTTCATATCTATGTGTAAGATGAAAGTAACTATGCACTCACTTGAAAGGTGGTGACTCAGCACTCGGAGAACGCTTCGATACTCTCAAAACAATTTTCCTTCGATAAAACCTAGTATCAATACCACTAGGGTTTAGTCTAACGATAACCGCGACAAATTAATAGTCTGACTATTATTACTATTATATAAGCGTTAAATAACACTCAATATAACTCATAATAATAGCCCAAATAATTATTTTAAGGACCTAATAACATTACTATAATTATTTGAAAGCTATATTAAAAATTGTGTAAGCGTAGCTTACTTACAACGGGTTTTAAAGAAAATCGGGCTTTGCTTAGAGCAGCGTTTCCGAAACTGAAAGACCCTTTTTCTCGGGACTCCGGGAGCCTCGGGGGTTCCTTTGGGAGCTAGGGGTTTTACCTAGGGTTTAGGGGGCTCAAAATAGGCTAGAGAGAGAAAGAAATTAGAGAGAGAAAGAGAAAAAAATTAGAGAGAGAAAAAGAATTGGTGTGAAAAAAATCGGAACCCTTCGCTGCCTATTTATAGGTGCTGGACTTCGGACTTACGTTGCGCGTTCAGCAGCATTACGCTGCGTGTAGCTTCGTATAAGCTTGCCAGCCTCGCACCAGCTGGCTCGCACCTGTATCGGATGGATTAGAAGCGAAGGTATGCTGGGCGTACCAACCTCGAACGTGGGGCGTAATAGCGAGGGTTACGTGGCGTGATCCGAAGCGCGTTTCTTCATCAGCAATGGGTGGCCCAGATGCTGCCATGTCACCGGCTCCTCCTCAGGCTTCGCAAATTCGACTAAAATCTTTAAAAATTCATAACTTTCACGTACGAGCTCCGTTTTTGATGTTCTTTATATCCACACGAAGGAGGGAACGTACTCTACAACTTTCATTTAGACTTTGTCGGCTAATTTTGACTCTATTTTGAAAGTTACATTATTAACAGGTCGGGACATAATTGGTCCGTTAAATTCTCATAACTTCTTCATCCGACATTCGTTTTCGCCCATATTTTTCTTGTTATTCTACTCTTAACGAGATATTCGATTCTCGTTTAGGTCGTGTTGGCTAAAAACCGCTCGATCTATTATTCAAATTTCGGGCTGTACACTGCTAATCCGAAACTTCGAAAAATCATAACTTCTTCACACGAAGTCAGATTTGGGAGTTCTTTTTATGTACGCTCTCGGTTTAACGTATTCTATGATTTTCGTTTAGATTGCTAAGGCTAAATCTCGTTCTATTGTAAATTCACTATTTACGTTTCCCGGTATCGTGCTGGTTCTGTTGCGAAACTTCGACGGGTCATAACTTCTTCGTTATAACTCGGATTTCGGCGGTCTTTATATGTACGGAAACCTTGTAACATATACTAAAAATTGGTTAAGATTAATTATTCGAAATAATATTTTGCCGAAAAGTCATTTTCGACACTTATTATCTCTAAATTGACTAGCCCGGATCTACGGGCGTTACAATTATCTCCCCTTAGGATGATTACGTCCCAGAATCATGAATGAAACAGGGCTCGTATAATTACTCCATACGTCATCTCTTTATCCTAGGTAATAATTATAACCTCTATATTCCTTCAAGTCTATCTCTTAGACTTATTGACTGTAAGTAGTACTCGATCGTGCACCTGCTCTCTATCTTAGGTTAGACTCCAAATTATGACCTACCATCATGTGATGCATGTTTAGACTCAGGTCTCTTAGAGTTAAATTCCAAAACAGACTATACCTTCCTTCATGTTCTAATGTGAGATAATCACATTTTAAAAGGTAGCATTTCTAGCTACAAGCAACCGTTATGATACCTCTACCGATCACTTCAATTATCTTTTACTTCAATCCTATGGCTTAAGTCAGATGTTACATCGAACTTGATTCTCTGAACCACGTAACATACTTATTGTAGTCGGACTCAATTCGATATGACCACTAGGGTTGGAATAACAATCATCTTCTTAGTCTTTACCGAAACAATGGTAACGACATATTTGAATAAAACGGTATCAATTACTAGCTTCTTGGTAACCTTGTGACTTTCCTTGATTCAAGCGTGAGTCCTGTGCTTCCGGTAGTATATGCATGTACTACCTTTCACACCTACTCATACTCGTCCCGAGTATTGTCTCGCAGTTTTCCAAGTCACCATACAAGAAAATCACATAACAGTTTAACACATCAGATATCAAAATGAAGGCTTCATTATTTCTTGAAACTATTACATAGGTGTTCAAGTTCACCCTAGACTATGCCTCTAATAGGCTACATCATACGATACTATGGCTATTGCATAACTTGATCTTCGGATATGAAGTCCTCATCCTTGATTCCTCGCATGGTTTTCTGCTTCGTTGAGGATCATGTGAAATGCCCTTGGCCTTGGTGACGTTCCTGGTCTTGCTGCCTCGTTTTTCTTTGGGCAGTCCCTAGAAATATGCCCTTCTTTTGTAATATCCGGATTTTCAGGGTTATTATTGTGTAGTTTAATCTTTTGATTAAAGGAGAGACTCGACGAGTTGAGGATCCAACTCTCCGAGTCGAGTCGGGTTTCTCACGCATATTTAATGAGCGGACTCGACGAGTCAGACGAGGGACTCGCCGAGTAGGTGCTGGGCAGAGAAACCCTAATTTCTCGGGTTTGGGACCTATTTAAAGGTCCTTATGGCCTTCATTTGCGGGCACTACACCCTGAGAAACCATAGAGAGCAGAGAGGAAGCTTGTAGTGCAAGAAAAGGTATAATTCATCATCTTTTGGGGTGTCTTAGCAAAGGGAAGGATGGATTTCGAGTTGGGCTGTATCGTGGGACTCAAATCTTCCATCATTTCGTTCAGAGCTGCTATATAGGTAAGGATTCATGTCCATCTTCGTTTGTTTAGTAGATTTCATGAATCTAGGGTTTCTTCATTCTTTATTTAGCTTGAGTCTAGAGTATGAGAGGTCCCATGGTGAAATGATTCCTAGATCTGGACCTTAAGAGGTCCAGAGAGTCTCTTCCATTCTGCTTTATGCCTTTACCTTGGAGTTATGAGCTAGGGTTGTCATGATATGAAGGATTTCACCAAAATAAGCATAGAGAGCCTTGCATGTGTACCAAGATTCGACCTTTATGTGGTTATTGGTCCTAGGGAAGTCAGATCTATGGATTAGAGGAACGGATCTGACCTCAGAAGGTCAGATGAGTGTTGTCTTGGGAGAAACTCTTCGAGTTCATGAGAGGAGTCGACGAGTTGAGTCGGGGTTGCCCCGCGATTCATATTAGGTGTAACTCGTCGAGCAAGGGGTTGGATCGACATGTCAAGTGAGGCTAGGAGGAGGATTCCGTGGACATGTGTGGACTCGCCAAGTCGCCCATGTGCACTCGACGAGTCGGGTCAAAGTTTGACCATTGACTTTAGGGTTTTGGTCAAGACTGACTTAAGAGAGTTCAGGGAAGGGTAGAATGGTCTTCTACCCAATCTTTAGAGATGAGACAATGAGAGAGTATTTATCGGGGATGTTATTTGAATAATAGGAGGAGGACAGGTCGGGACGTTGAGCACGAGAGTTCATCCAACTTCATTTGAGGTGAGTCTTCTCACTATACTTTACTTAGAGTGGTAACAGAGTTATGTGACGGTGTATTTTAGAGTTATATGCCAGAGTATTTGTATGCTATTTATGTGTTGAGATTTATTGTGATATGTGATATGCATGATTCAGAGTTATCAGAGTTAGGACCAGTAGGTTCATAGAGTTAGGACCTTTGGGTCCATAGAGTTAGGGCAGAGGGTCCACAGAGAGTTGGGACTGGAGAGTCCCACTGAGACACACTGACTAGAGGGTCAACAGAGTTATAGCCTGGAGTGGCTAATATGTGTTAGAGTGGTATTTTGGGGAACTCACTAAGCTTCGTGCTTACAGTGTTTTGTGTTATATGTTTCAGGTTTTCTCAGGATCACGGGACGGCACTGGCTCGATTGTACACACCAGAGGAAGCGTTTGTTTTAAGGATCCTGGTTTATTAATTGATTGAACAAAAGAGTCATGTATTTTAATTTAAATAAAAATGAGATTTTTATGAAAAATGTTAAAGAGATAAGCGAATTTAAATGAAAATTTTGGTTTGAAAATTTCGGTGTTACAAGTTGGTATCAGAGCCTTGGTTTGAGGGATTCGGATGCACCTTCGGGTAAATCTGGACTCAAACTGAGGAAGTAAGAAAAGTTTTCAAAGAAATGATTTTCTAAAAGTGAATAAGAGTTGAAAGAGAAAGCGAGAAATAGCAGTGTGTACAATCAGCTAGAGCCCGAACGGTGATTTCCTAAAATACCCTTACTTTTGTGTTATGAGATATTTATGATACATTTTATGAGATATTATGCATGCTAGAGACAGGCTAGGTATTTCATATCTTAGGACTAGAGTGGCCTGATTTGTGATGCCTTATCCTAGGAGTTGCTGTTATATGTGATGTGCGTTTGAGTATGAGTGAGAGTATTCTGTTGGAATCCTTTTAGGGGATTTGAGTAGAGGAGTAATCTAGGAGAGACGCCTAGATGAGTATTGTGGTGCTTATAGAAAGAATAGTAGAACCCGCGAGGGGTAAGAGTTGTAGAGTTCGGTGGTACTTTTGATAATGAGCAGAGCAAGCGGAGTTATCACCCAGAGTGAGTTCTATGTATTCTTCGATGCCCGAATGCTGCTTGCTTCGTGCTTTGTGGAACTCTCGATGATGGGAGTTAGCTACTATGTGAATATGACGATATTCAAGAGGTAGATGGCTGGCATCATTAGGAGCTCGTCAGCAGCTGATGGCGGAGAAGTGGGAGGACCAAGGAAGAGCCTAGGGAGTAACCTTAGCCAGATGAGTATGCTGGCGGAGTAGAGCATTTCGCTAAGGAGCGAGCACGTGTGGTGGAATTAGTGAACGAGAAGGTTGAGCAGCTACTTAGGAGCTCTGGAATGGTCCGTGTGGAAAGTATGGGTAGATGTGGCAGGTAGTATGGGCCCGTACTACCGAAAGCAGAGGACCCATACTCAATACAGGGGGTATTCTAAAGGTTCTAACTAGCAGATTAAGGAGTGATGTTATGGTTCGAGTACCATACATCAAAGCAGATTGAGGAGTGATGTTATGGTCCGAGTACCATACATCGGAGCAGATGGAGTAGTGATGTTATGGTTCGAGTACCATACATCGGAGCAGATTGGGAAGTGATGCCATGGTTCGAGTACCATGCATCTTAGCAGATTGAGGGGTGATGTTATAGTTCGAGTGCCATGCATTGTAGCAGATTGAGAAGAGATGTCAGGGGCTGAGTACCATGGTTCTTAGCAAATGATGCTTGTGATTCTCCGGTTGTCCGATCAGGATTGATTGGTGGAGTTTGGACGCGATGGGGTTTTAGGCCTGAGGGCCATGATTGAGTCTGAAGAGGCATCCCTTGAGAGGGAGGTCGAGAGCATTTCAGAGTACCTTGGTAAGATGTCAGATGTAGTTGCAAGACTCAGGGATTAGAAGAGAAGGCATTTATGGGGGATTGCGGTCTGAGTGAGCAATCAGCCGATGGAGGAGATGTCACCTTCTGTGACTTGTTGGGTGCTATTTATGTTTCCTATGGGAAGTAGGAGAGGCAGGAGATTTCAGTTTTGGGTTTAGGAGTAAACCCTACGGGTTGACATTGATGACGAATATTTACACCAGAGTATCAGGCAACATGTCTGCCGCAAGGAAATGATCTACCATGAGCAGGTAGTCAGTGGGGACTGGGATGGTCAAGGACCACATTACACCCTAATTGAGTATAGTAGGCCGTGTGGTAGCGGTATCAGCGGGTAATCCAGACGAGTATATCAGAGCGGTGGCTCTTCTGTCTATGATGGGTATTGTGTATGGTAGTGGAGTCCTTGATCTTGTGATGATTCACGTGTTGGGACGGGGGTTGAGAAGTCGAGGATGAGGAGTATGATGATTTATTGTTTCAGTCTAAGAGTCAGAGATAGTACTGGACAGTTGAGATGTTCGGTATTGGGATGGTATGAGGCTTCGAATGGCTAGAGGCAGTCGTGATGAGAAGTTCCTGAGGGTTTCATCGGAGATTTAGGGCATTTGAGGTTTCCTGATCCCTACGTGGGGAGATCATTGGGCGTTGGGTGGCACCTTCCAAGCGTAGGTGCGAAGTTTATGGGGGAAACCGTCTGTGGGGTAGATTGTTGAGGCGTCAATTGGTGATGGTTCGAACCCTAAGTGGGGGAGAACCGGGTATTTTATTGAGGGAACCAGAGATTTGTGCAAGAGCGGTTAGGGGTTGGATTCAGAGACCTTCGGGTCGAATTCATGAAGACCAGGGTCATTGGTGATCAAGGAGAGGTGCAGAGCGAGATAATGCATGTGGTACGTGTCTGAGAAAGGATGAGTGTCTCCACGGCAGGTGGTCAATGGTCAGGAACCTGACGATGGTCAGGGCTGTTTCAAGTGGAAGGCTCGTAAGGATGGTATGGGCAATTGAGAATTTCTGAGTCGAAGTAGGGATTGTATATGCCCCTTTTGGGGTAGTTAGAAGATGATCGAGCAGCCAACTCCCAGGCCGGTATGTGAATTCTTGCTTGGATTTTGAGCAGTAGAGGAAAGGGTTTCGGTGGATCATCAGTGTGTTCTAAAGCGTTAGCGCTTTCTCTATATTCCAATTGAGTGTTTGGATACACCGAATTTGCGCATTGGGTAAAATGAAGAATTAATTATGGGGTTTAGAGGAAAGGTATTGTTGTATCTGTATGGTGCTGGGAGTAGGAGATCAGTGGTTGAGGCAGGACATTGTGATGTTCTGTAATGGTGTTCCGTGGTACCCGGGTATAATGTCCCGATTTTAGAGTTATTTAGAATCTTGAGTTTGAGACGACTAGTGGTGTATCATGTATCTACGGTTCCAGTGGGAGCCCTTCGAGTATTGAAATCAAGAGGGATTATTTGAGAAAGTGGATCTCCGCAGAGGTAGGAATTTTGTTATGACGGTTGCCGCCAGAGTCTGTGATGCATATTTGGGTCGAGTGTGCTCCCAGCACATGTGTGCGGCCCTGTGTGCGGCCATATGTGCTACCAGATGGTGTGTGCTGCCATGTGTGCGGCCATATGGTGTTCTTGGTGTTCTTGGTACCTTTTATGAAGATCTTCAAGGAGAATGGATGATACTTGAGAGGATTTCGTGTTCTATGCTTGAAGAAGTGAAGGAAATGTTCAAAAATGACTAAGTGTGGTATATATAGGTGGAGTGTGCGGTTGGGAAGGGTGTGAGGCCGCAAACACATGTGTGTGGCCGCACACTCCATGTGTTGGAGTGTTTGGCCTCTTTTTGAATCCTACACTTTGAGTTAACCCATTTCCACACTCCAACCTTGATTATAACACGTTTAGAACGCTCCAATAGACCCTAAATGGTACTACAAGATAGCAAAACGAGTCTATTATTGATAAGAAATGAACAATGCAAGTTAGAAATTTTTGGGTTGTCACATCATCCCCCCGTTAAAGGGAATTTCGTCCCGAAATTAGAATTTAGACAAGGAAGTAGGTACGGATGATCGAGTCATGAGGAGGAAACTTCCTAATCGATTGGTTCTAGCGCTCCTAAGTGAAATCGGGTTATCGGTTGGTCTTCCAACGAACCTTCACTAACGGGCGGTGGTGATGCTTTGTCCGCTTGACCTCTCGGTCGAGGGTCACTACGGTTCTAATATGAAGGCGAGGATCTCGACGAGTAGACTTAGAAGAGTCCTAACGGAAAGGTGTGGTTTCATGATCGATACGCTAAGAGTATAATGTACGTTACTGAGTTTGCGGAGTAGGTCTAGTTTGTGCGAGACACAGGACTGATTCTGATAAGAATCTCGGAGGTCCTAACCATATTGGATTTAGCTTTCCACGCGATCCGAAGTGTATTAAGTCATTCCCAGAGCGAGTTCTCCTAAGGAACTCGGTCACTCACTTGGAATTCCAATGGTTTCTTTTTCTTGTTTAACTTCTCAGACAAAGGCCACCTCTTGCTGGGTCAAAGTCGTACGGTTTCCTGTGATTTGCGAGGGTTTCTGGATGAACTATGACAGTAGGTCTGTAAGACCTAGAATTTGGTGAAAGACTGTCGGCGTCTCTGGTGTCGACAAATGCTCAACGGTTTTGACAAATTGAAAAAGTACTCAAAATTTCCCACATTACTATTAGTGTGTCATAGAAATTCGACTCTTCAATTTCAAAACTCGTGCCTAGAGAACTTCGCTAAAAGTTCCTCTGTAGGAAATATTTCCATGGGTTTTCTTCTTACTACGAGGGTAGATAAGTAAGTCATTACATGGAGAAATGACGAAATGAACCAAGTAAGAAAGACGTACCCTACACGTTTAGCTCATGAAAGCTATGGGCGTATTGGTCCTATCCGAAGGGTATCACTACGGACTCGAAGTGTCCACATCGAATTCGGAAGATAGTCTTCCGGACATCCTTCCCTAACACTCGGACTGGTGATATTCGGATCTTAGATCCATTTATGAAAGTAATTCTTTCCTTGCGTTTGCTCAACCATTTCATCTATGCGAGGCAGAGATAACAATTTCTAATGAAAATCTTGACGGAGTCCTCGATATCCGAGGCACATACGATGCAATCCGTCGATCTCTGGGAGAATAAGGCTAGGGGTTCTCCAAGGTGAGAAGCCTAGTCTTCTTATTCTATCGCTGTGCAGTTCGTTAATTTGTTTGTACTGTTCTGGTATCTGTGTAGGTGTTTAGACTATAGGGCGATCTGTTTACAAGAGTCGTACTGGGTTCTAAGTTTGTTCACATGACGATGCGATTACTCGTAGGCTTAGGCAGTTCTCCGTCCTGAAGTTCATATTAGAATTCATACCTGGTTTCACAATCACAATTTCGTGTATACGAGTCATATATAATTAAGATTAAAAAGGTAGTCGAATAACTGATTCTTCTTTAAGCTCACATCCCATCGGGGAAAAAGAAGTTAAAGTGGAATCATCAATTCTAAACCTGTAGAACCTTGATTATATATCACTCTTATGCATACATTCCTCAGTGATAGATCAATCGTATAAATCCTCGGATTGAACTTGACGTACTGCACGAGTGGTACTTCGTGGATTTCTTCGGAAAGAAAATAACTAAGAGGAACTCCTGGCATGAGTACTTCGGTGTTCTGATATGACGGCTTCGCTGGAAAAGTAATCTAGAAGAAAGAGATGTACGTATGAAGCTGTTTTTGTGAGGATCAAATTGAATCGAGTCGTATGATAATGTCGGAATCATACTGAAACTTAAAGACATTAGATTTGAACATAAGACGTTTACAGAAAAAACACAACCGTGCAACCATGAACAGAGTTACAGTACTTCAGATTTACCACTAGACTATTGCTGCGAATAAGATATACTACAAAAGACAAGTATACGCAGCACGAGAATCCCTATACAGACAAGATCTCGCAAAAGGTAAGACTCTAGTTGCACTTGTTCTGGATAGTTTATAAGTCTGTTACAACAACACGCCTAAGTTACATTAACGAGGGTTCTGGAGTAGGCTCTCCTGCAGCTGTGATCCTGAGAATCCTCCCATCTGCGCCAGAGTTCTTTGCTATAGGGCAATCCTTCTTGACGTGCCCTATCTCACCGCATTAGTGGCATGACTGGCTAGTACTTGCATTGGTGACGGGATTGCGGTGTTTAGCCAGTGTTATGTGGACACAAGTACCTTCCTCGTTACTCCACTTTGAAAATTGCTTCCTAAAGCGTTCGGCCGGAGTTGCCACTGGTGGCTGTGGCATGGCAAGTCTTTGGGCTCTCTTGCGCTCCCTTAAGGATTTACGATATCGTCTCTTCCTTTCGGTCTTTAGGCTTCGCAAGTCCATGACTGTTGCCATTTGTTGGTTTCCCGGTTTGGTACTACCATCGGAACTCCTGGCTCCTTTTTCAGTCTTGTTTGTGTTGCCTGAGTTGATGTGTGTAAGGAAAGTTGTCACAGCAGCTGCTACTGCAGCTTGTAATGTAGCGGTGTCGATGTGGAGGATAGGGGTTTCGTTGCTCGGCTGATTGTTTCCTGATGACGACATGATTCTGTAACACGAAAGATAAGGATTTTGTGAGCGATTCTGGTTGACCCTAGATGTACTTCCATTGCTCAAGAAAAGAGTAAGAGTATGTTCTCGAAAGGTTGACCTACATCCATATGATGCAGTCCTAGTACGGATTGGAGGTATGATCGTGAAGGTTTGACCTACATCACTATGATGCAGTCCTAGTAATGAGTAGAAGTAAGTTCGTAGAATGGTCTCAAGACGTTTTTCGTTCAAGCCGAGGTATCGTGGGTTGGTGAATAACAAGATCGAACCACTGAAAGAGACTTGGAAATGTCTCCGGAGCTAAATTACTATAGTCCAATGCCTTGACTAAAGCAGGTTTCAGCTAGACTCTAATGAAAGTATGATGAGAATACTTTAATAAAGGAAATGACACAGAAGTTAGCCGACTGTCAGTATGTTTGATGTTCATGACGTAAAAGTTTCGGGGAAATGACCTTGTAAAGGTCTTACATCATTTTCAGAGTAGATAGTTCTTGACAGCATAAAGACCTAACCAAAGTACTTACAGTACAAGATAATTTCATAGAAAATGCCACATCGGGCAAAGACAGAAAACGATTACTTTCTAACAAGGGAAGTAAGGTAAAGAATATACTATTGATGACGGTCATCTCTCTGGTGAACTCTCAGTTCAGCCAGTTGACGTTCTACATCAAGTAGGTGTCTTTCGTACACTCTCTGGCGTACTCGGAGCTCTATGACTTCGGTTCGTGATTCAGCCAGTCCTTGCAACAGGGTTTCATGGTTTCTCTCTGATCTCTCGCGAGCATTTTCTAGACGTATGGTGCGGAGGGTATGCATTTTAGCATCGGTGACAACTTCGGTAATCTGATATAGGGCTGTCCTGCCTTGAATCTCATTTCGGGTCACTCTGCGGGCCAAGATTGGCAAGACTCTATCTGCTGAGCCCCCATTGCTCAAGTCGTAAAAGCTTTGGTTACCATTAAATGGCATGGGTTGATCTTGTACTTGGCTTCATGTTTCCAAGCATTCCACCCACTCAGGCATCGGGCCATGAAAAGCCGGACGAGGGTTAGGAATTGGAAATGGTGCTGCTCGGGGTAGGTTCTCAACCTCTGGTTCGGAGTTAGCATCATCAGAAAGGTCTTCATCATGGTGATCATTCAAAAGGATAGGATGATCATTCTCTAGTTCTTCTCCAAACCAACCAGCAATGACTTCGTTCGGAAGATACTGGTTGCCGTGGGGATGGAGTCCAGCCATGTTTTCAAAGCGAGAATTTAGGGTAAGAGAATAATTATTAGATGAACTATCTAGATAATTATTTAGAAAACCTTCATTAGTTACATCACTATTTGTGAAGTGCATACCAGTGATGTGTAATCTAAACAGGATAGACCTTCGAATAAGTGACCTTAACTCCATATTCACACAGAATAGGGGTGAAGTAAAATTTTCACAGATTCTAAGTCTATAACATCCTAATTACATATAGCCTTAGTGTATCCACTTAGCAACTATCAACTTAGTAATGAAGATCCCGTTTTAGTTCTCAAGTATAAAGTACTTATAGTAACACCAAATACTCCTATAGTATTTTAAATTTTAATGTTATGTTCTATTGTTCTCATTGTGGTAGGGTTGGTAAGATTTTAGCATTGTTGCAACCACACAATTAAACTTAGGCACATGCTAGTCAACCCTCGGATAATATAGGTGATCAGGCTATATCTTCCCAGTTTTGACCATATGTCTCTAAGCCCACCTGTGTTGCCCAACAATCGTAATTCTTTTTGTACTGCCCTAGTGACACTGATTTTAGTATGAATGCAGGCACGCATACTTACTTAAATATTTTATTATTTAAAGTATAAACTCTTGGTCAGAGTATTTTTAATCCCTTATGTATTTATAGTTAGTATATCTTTTATGGGTTGATATACTTAATTCACTATAAACAATGCTCTGATACCAATCTGTCACACCCCAAAACCAAGAATGACGGAAACATTCTGGGGCGGAGGACGTCACGTACAGTATCACAACAATGTAAAGTAGTAAACAAGCAACAAAATCATCCATTGCATTAATAATATAATTATTATACAAGTGTGTTCTGTCAAATTTTGATAAACACTAAAGCATAAATCAAAATGAAAGATGAGTCTTCAACGAGCTCCATCTTCCTTAATCCTTGTATCGGTACCTGTCTATGATGACCTAAGAATACAAGTAATTTTGAAAGCGAGTATCAGCTTTAAAGTTGGTGAGATCATAAGTATTTTAGTGTCTTAATTTGTATGTAAGAATTTGTAAGTTTATGAACGGTAAGTATGGAAAATGTATATGAACTGTAAATGTAAAAAAAATGTTTGTAAAACAACTGTAAACGTTTGAAAAACTCTAGAAATCCCTATGATTCCTACTATTATATAACGGTGTCTTCTACCAAGACCTAACTGTTCTCAAGGTAGTCTTCTACCAAGACTTAACTGTTCTAAATGTTCGTTTCTTGTAAAAGTGTGTAATTTTCCCCAGTGTAACTATCATTATCAAAATATAGTTTCTACATTACCGTGCGTCGTGTGAATGTTCACGAAGTGAATGTAATGGGAAAACGAAATAGTAATATGGTGTAGTGTCGAACTACAACCGTACCAATTACCTTAAGTCTAGGGTAATCTTGTAAGTACTGTAGCATTTGTAATAAATAACTACATCGGTACTCAGCTGCCTTATTTGAGGGATAAGGTATAATGTGATGTCTAGATCGTAGGCTGTACGCTCCCCTATCAAAGGGATTTTGGGACCTACCCACGACCCCTGCATATCTGCAAGCCGTGAGCATCCACATTACTATGATCATGTATACTCGATATAACTATCACAATTGCGTTGTGATTCATCAGTATAGTTAGATCCTGAACTGGGTCCATGCTATAACACCTAGTGACATATGTTCTATGTATATGTGAGTGTAATCGTGTAATTGTGATCATTTAATTGTACTCATGTAAGTGTGACCATGTAAACGTATCTATGTAATAGTATAGTAATGTAATCGTTCTAGTATTGTTGTATATGTTCTCTTTCTAGTATAATTGTATATGTTCTTCTCTAGTATAGTTGTATATGTTCTCTTTCTAGTATAGTTGTATATGTTCTTCTCTAGTATAGTTGTATATGTTCTTCTCTAGTATAGTTGTATATGTTCTCTTTCTAGTATAGTTGTATATGTTCTTCTCTAGTATAGTTGTATATGTTCTCTTTCTAGTATAGTTGTATATGTTCTCTTTCTAGTATAGTTGTATATGTTCTTCTCTAGTATAGTTGTATATGTTCTTCTAGTAGTAAGTATTGACTCATGAATGAACTGACTCATAGTATGATATCGCGTTCTAGTAATAGTTCTAGTATCTTCCTAAACTACCCATATGGTAGTTTACTAGTAATCTAACTGGTACGTATGAACATGGATGTATACCCTAGCTACCCAAGGGCATGGGATGAATTGGAAGGGACTTTATGACTATATATGTACATATGTTATATAACTAATATTTAAATGACCTTCGGACGAGTACCCGATATCCCACCATACCACATCTCAAGCGCGAAAAGGAAATAGGGTGGATAGCCTTCCTAAGTCTTTTAAACATTTCTTATATAACTATACATATAGAGGTATGCAATTTATAATTTAAAAGCATAAAATAAGTTTTGTAAAACCTTTGAACATAAATATTTTCTAAGAAAAGATCGACTTGATGTCAATTTATAAAACGTTTTGAAGGCATGGGTTTGATAAAACAACTTTAGTATAAGGAAACATTTGTTTGAATCACAATTGTAAATAAGTTTGAAAAGTAATATACAGAGTAAAATGTACAGAGAAATAAGGAGTTTTAAACACATAAAGTGTTTATGAAAGACATTTGAAGGAAACTGTTTAGTAAAACGGCTAATGAGTAGCCAATCATTTGAATGCTGCTTATTAATCACATGTGATTGATATAATAATTATCATAATTCTACTTGTATCCTCCCCCATAAAACATTTAAGAACAGTTTAAAAACATTGATTAAGGGGTATGAACTCACCTGTAGTGAGTGGTTCTGATGAAAATGTTGGATCAGTTGCTAAGTATCAAGTGGTGGCTTGAGTACACACGCGAATCCTATTTAGCATATATTGGCATATATATGAATATAATTAGTGTTATGAATGATTGAATAATGATTTTGGGACCACCTTAGGGACTAGTAAACACTTATAATGAAGTGTTACAATCATATATGATTGTATAAGGGTTTATAAGGCTATACAAGAGGGTGTATGGCCAAAATACACACTATATATGTGTGTGTGTGTGTGTGGCCAGGTGTGCGGCCTAGTGTGCTGCCAGCACATGTGTGCGGCCCTGTGTGCGGCCATGTGTGCTGCCAGATGGTGTGTGCTGCCATGTGTGCGGCCATATGGTGTTCTTGGTGTTCTTGGTACCTTTTATGAAGATCTTCAAGGAGAATGGATGATACTTGAGATGATTTCGTGTTCTATGCTTGAAGAAGTGAAGGAAATGTTCAAAAATGACAAAGTGTGGTATATATAGGTGGAGTGTGCGGTTGGGAAGGGTGTGAGGCCGCAAACACATGTGTGTGGCCGCACACTCCATGTGTTGGAGTGTTTGGCCTCTTTTTGAATCCTACACTTTGAGTTAACCCATTTCCACACTCCAACCTTGATTATAACACGTTTAGAACGCTCCAATAGACCCTAAATGGTACTACAAGATAGCAAAACGAGTCTATTATTGATAAGAAATGAAGAATGCAAGTTAGAAATTTTCGGGTTGTCACAGCTGTGGGGAAATGCTAACATGTTCAGGGGTAAATACGGAATTTCCTCATGTAAGATTGGACATATTAAAAATCAAAAAATATATCATATGATGTTAGCCCTGCACTTAGTCTGAAACCACAACCTGATCAAATTTATATTTGGGCTTGAAGATCACTTAGCTGAAGCCCAGAAGCATGCATATCATCTAGTAAAGAGACACATAGGTATCTAATATTTGATAATGAGGATGGGAAGGGCATTCATGTCTTTTTAACACAATTTGTGTAATATTTTTATAGAGTTGGGGCAATCTCTATCATATTATGGAATAACAATCAAGCTCCTTGGTGCTTGGTCTGCTTTCTCTGAGATTGGAGCAAAATCAGAGATGCTATCAATCAAACTGCAAAGAGAAGTTAGTTTCTATTTCTTTTTGCACTCTTTTAGATATCTAAATTAAAAAATTTATAACAAAATAGAAATCTATAATGTACGTGCAGTGCAATCTATCAAGGTAGTTTTTGAATTTTAAAAGCTTGTCATTGACCTTTATTTTTATATATTTCTTGAATTTCTATTGTTTTCTTGCTTCAGGGGACCATATCAGAGAGGGCTAATGCTTTCAGGCAACAATGTGAATTGAACAAGACAATAAAGCTAAAAGAAATCGATATGTATGACTTCCATTATTCTATATTTTGATTATGAGATAAATTCAAGAAATAGAAAAATATGATTTTTATTATTCTATATTCTGATTATAAAATTGTTATTTCAGCAACAAATTGAGGCTAACTCGATCTGAAAAGGTGTTAGACGCAGAGCATGAATACGAGGAGGTTAGATTTTTTATATAAAAAAACAGTATGTATCTTAACATCTCACATCTTTCAAATCTTATATGTTTCTTATATTTTGGCTATATCTTTTTTTAGATTTTTTATATAAAAAAACTGTTGTTTAGTTTCTAAAAAATATATATCAGCAATGTATAGGATGCATAATGTATAAATAAGACAACCGAATCGATTGCAACAAACTTATGGAAGATAACATTACACGTAATTTTCAATATTTAAAGATGAGAAACACAATGGTTAGAAGTTAAGGGATTGAAATATCATATATGTGATAGTTGTAGGACTAAATATGTAAATCACTCTACTAATTATCTATACCATCGTGTGTGCGGAGGAACAAAGCAAACCATATCCTACTTAGTTTGCTTAACATTCCTTATATATATGAATCATTACCATGTAAATCCATTGCTTCATATGGATATATTTTTGCATATATATTCTCATTGATTGTTTGTTACTAAAGATATATAGGTTGTAAAAACATTAAAAATATATATAATAAAATTAAATCTTATACAAATAAAATATTTAATTTGTTTAATCCCTCTTTCCAATCCCGCCAAACCAAATATCCCTGTATATACTCCTTGAAAATCGATTCTCCATTAATTACGCATAAATTCCCCATGCCAAAGATAAGTTTGGTGGTGGACGTCTATGTTCGTCCTGTTTTCCTCTCAACTTCTAAGGCCTGTTCGTTGCTTCTTACTATCGTGCTCCCACACATTCTGGTAAAATTTCTTTTATTTCTTCCATCTTTTTCCTAATCTTCATCTTTTATATGTAGTTTACTTGTGTTTCTACAATTTCTACATAAAATTGATCGACCTTCTCTAGTTTCTATCTCGCTGAATTAAAACATTGATTATTGTAACATGTTTTTACTGATCAGAATATGTCCCGTTCATGATTGGGATTGCCAATTTGGCATTTGGCATCTCCAATTTGTAGAATCGATCTCTAACTTGGAGATTGCAACATCGACCCACTGATAACCAATGGTGCTTTACATCTTTTTCTACGATTTATTTTCAGATACTTCTAATAATGCTTCCAATACAGTCAATTGATTATATATTTCATATTCTTGTATATTCTTATTCTAGAATCTTTCTCTGTAAATGTAAACAGTAAGGAACACAGTGCAACTAGACAACCATATTTGGCTTTACAGAAAAGTAGGTAGACACTAAAAGGAAAGAGACCCACATATATTAATTTAATATGTATAAGTAGTACTTGATTGTAGGTGAAGAATAATGAGAATACAATTTTATGTCAAACTTTTTGGTGTAATACTATTTTTTTGCTGGATTCACTAAAATTCAGTTGCTCTAGGAAAAACACTTCCATTTATTTTAAGAAAAATTTCATTACACATCATTTCGGTCATTTATCTATTGTTGGATGCCACACTTCTTGATTTTATCATCTTTTCTGATCAGTTTCAATATACCTTATTTGTTTATGTGTAAACTTTGCTTCCTTATAATATTTCATTTCTAATTTGTTCTTACAGAATAGATGTCGCCGTTCCCATTGAAAGGAAATCCAACAAGGCCACACAAGAATATGCATTGGTTTTTACCAAGGTACACGAATGAAGCATCCGCACTGACTATGAGGCCGGCAACATCTACCTCCCCACTGTTTGGTACTCCATCAGCCCCAACAACCACCCATTCATCCACACCAACACCATCATTTGCCCCTGCATCGACACCGACACCAACACCAACAACATCTACCCCTATAATGTTTAGTACACTATCAGCCCCTTCATCCGCATCAGCCCCACTGTTTAGTACCCTGTCATCCCCTTCATCTACATCGGCCTCACTGTTTAGTACCCTATCAACCCCTTCATCCACATCAGCCACATCGTCATCCCCTTCATCTACAACAGCCCCATCGTCTGCCCCTTCCTCCACAACAACCACATCGACACCAGTTTCTACTGAACAACAAGATGCACAACTAGAACAATGCTTGCAAATTAAAGTTCAGGCAAATATGTAAGTGAAATGACTAATTAATTTTCATATTGTTTTTGTTTAAGTTTGATTAGTTCATATTATTATGCATTTTTATTTTTGTTTTGTAGATTATTACCTTCAGGTAAATGTTCGTCCATAATTAAGAAATCATTCCTAGATAAAGTGGACGAAAATGGATATAAGTGGGTAAATATAAGTGAAGAGATAAAACATTTTTATTGGGAAGAGTTTCAGGTAGATTATTTATTATAACTTAATTGTTACTATGTATTATAGAAAAAATGTCAGTGGGATGTTGCTGTTAGTGACTCAGTCGTCAAGGCTGCTTGGGAGCAGAAGGCCAAAGAAAGATATCGACAGTACATCTATGACATAAGCAAAAGAAACCCAACTCGTGAAAAGCCATGTCACATAGAAATACAAGTATGGAATGCTTGGAATGTAATATGGGATTCAGAAGACTTCAAGAAAAAATCAGAGCAAAATAAAAAAAACAGGCGTAAAGGTGTAGTGGGTGGAAAACCCCACCTACCCATACTGGTGGATCGGCTTCACATCAACAAATTGCTGCTAATATGGTATGTTTTTTTTAACTATTAGTATTCTTTTGTATATCTTATTTTCATTTCATCTAATGGGGGGATGTTTTAAATATTATGGAATATTACATTCATTTTTACTTATGACCACTTTTTGAAAAGTGTTATAGCATCCTATAATATCTATATAATATAACCAATTTCTTGGTTTATTATTGGTTAATGTAAATTATTAAAGTCTAGTATGATAATTTATTTCTTTCACTACATCTTATGGTGATATTTGACATATATTTGGTATTAATGTAGGAGGAATATACGGGAAAAGCTCCATCATGCTATGAACTATTCATGTTTACTCATACTAAGGATCATGACGGAAAGACATTTCAAGTTGAAAAAGCTAAAGAAGTTCATGTAAGTTTATTTGTAATTTACTTGATAAAAGGAATTTTAATTTTTTTTTGTATAAAATAAATATTAATGAAACAATATCATTGTAGGATTTGTTTGTGTCTCGATGTGCGGATTTGGCATTGCTAGGAGAGGAAGTACTTGAAAGCGAACTGTTTTATACAGCTGTTGGAGGACATGACCGTAAGAAAAGAGTTTATGGGCTTGGATCATATGGCAAATCCATTTTTCATGAAAACTCCTCTCAAACATGCACTTCATCAGATATAAGTTTTGAAAAACATCATCTCGAGACGAAGATCCAGAAATTAGAGGAAACCATAGACCAACAAAGGATGGAGTTGGATGATGTGAGAAACATAGTTAATGATATGAGAAACACAAATAATCAGTGATACACTTTTTATTGATTGCATTTTAGGATTTCTAGTTGAGTTTGAGTATTAGACTAATTTGATTGGTGATTTGGACAAAGGGGTATTTCATTTGATAATAAACTATTTTTTATTAAGAATTTTGTAATTTCTTTTATTGTTATTGCAATTTTAGAATCTTGATTTTGTTATAAATTTACTTCAGAAAAAAATTGAATCATTTTTGTATGTTTTTTTAACTAATCACGTCACCGCAATTTGTTATTGATATTTTTACGTTGTTATTATGTAGTTGAATTATTATGGATTTTGCTACGGAATCTATTCCGTCAAATTTTTTCTGCAACGGAGATATGTTGTGGTAAATTTACTATAGAATATTTGCAACAAAAGTATATTGTAGTAAATTTGCTATGGAAGTTGGTCGTAGTAAATCTACTACCAACTATCTACTACATAATTAGATCGTAGTAGATTCACTATGGAATATTTGCTACGACATTACCCGTAGTGGAATTGCTATGGAAATTAGCTACGAGGATGGTTTGTAGTTAATTTGTGACATATTAACTATGGACCAGGTCGTAAGTAATTTGTTACGGATGTGCTACAGAAAACAATTGTAGTTAATTTGTGACAGATTAACTACACATCGGGTCGTAGGTAATTTGCTACGGACATGCTACGGACAACAATTGTAGTTAATTTGCTACTTTACTGCTACAGATATAGTTTATAGCTATTTTTCTACGGAATAAGTGTGTTGCAAAATCCGTCACGAAGGTCCTACGGATTCCGTAACAATAGTTTAGTAACGAAGATTTTTGCAACAAATGGGTTCCGTAGCAAATTCCGTCTCTAATCACACTTAACTACGAAATATCATGTTTTAGTTACGGAATTTTTCTGTAGTTATTTCGGTTTTTTCTTGTAGTGTGACTCAGCACTCGGACAGCGCTTCGATACTCTCAAAACAATTTTCCTTCGATTAAACCTAGTATCAATACCACTAGGGTTTAGTCTAACGATAACCGCGACAAATTAATAGTCTGACTATTATTACTATTATATAAGCGTTAAATAACACTCAATATAACTCATAATAATAGCCCAAATAATTATTTTAAGGACCTAATAACATTATTATAATTATTTGAAAGTTATATTAAAAATTGTGTTAGCGTAGCTTACTTACAACGGATTTTAAAAAAAACCGAGCTTTGCTTGGAGCAGCATTTCCGAAACCGAAAGACCGTTTTTCTCGGGACTCTGGGAGCCTCGGGGCTTCCTTTGGGAGCTAGGGGTTTTACTTAGGGTTTAGGGGGCTCAAAATAGGATAGAGAGAGAAAGAAATTAGAGAGTAAAAGAGAATTGGTGTGGAAAACTCGGAACCCTTCGCAACCTATTTATAGGTGCTGGACTTCGGACTTACGCTACGTGTTTAGCAGTATTACGCTGCGCGTAGCTTCCGATAAGCTTGCCAGCCTCGCACCAACTGGCTCGCACCTGCATGGATGGATAAGAAGCGAAGGTACGCTGGGCGTACCAACCTCGGACGCGGGGCGTAATAGCGAGGGTTACGTGGCGTGATCCGAAGCGCGTTTCTTCATCAGCGATGGGTGGCCCAGATGCTGCCACGTCACCAGCTCCTCACCAGGCTTCACAAATTCGACTAAAATCTTTAAAAATTCGTAACGTTCGCGTACGAGCTCTGTTTTTGATGTTCTTTATATCCACACGAAGGAGGGAACGTACTTTACAAGTTTAATTTAGACTTCGTCGGCTAATTTCGACTCTATTTTGAAAGTTACATTATTAACAGGTCGGGACATGATTGGTCCGTTAAATTCTCATAACTTCTTCATCCGACATCCGTTTTCGCCCATCCTTTTCTCGTTACGCTACTATTAATGAGATATTCGATTCTCGTTTAGGTCGTATCGGCTAAAAACCGCTCGATCTATTATTCGAATTTCGGGTTGTACACTGCTAATCCGAAACTTCGAAAAATCATAACTTCTTCATACGAAGTCAGTTTTGGGCGTTATTTTTATGGACGCTCTCGGTTTAACGTATTCTACGACTTTCGTTTAGATCTCTAAGGCTAAATATCGTTCTATCATAAATTCACTATTTACGTTTCCCGGTATCGTGCCGAGTCTGTCGCGAAACTTCGACGGGTCATAACTTCTTCGTTATAACTCGGATTTTGGCGGTCTTTATATGTACGGAAACCTTGTAACATATACTACAAATTGGTTAAGATTATTTATTCTAAATAATATTTTGCCAAAAAGTCATTTTCAACACTTATTATATCTAAATTGATTAGCCCGAATCTACGGGCGTTACATCTGTCAATGTGTTTGGATCTCCCGTGATCCCTTGGTTCCTTGGCTAAGGCAACTGCACTTTCACTATCACATAAAATCTCTATAGGCTCCTTTATAGCTGGTACTACTCAAAGGCTTCCAATGAAGTTCTTCATCCATATCGCCTCCTTTGCTGCCTCGCTTGCTGCTATGTACTCTGATTCGCAAGTTGAATCAGCCACTGTCTCCTGCTTGGAACTTTTCCTAGTAATTGCTCCTCCTTTTAAGGTAATAACCCCGCCTGACTGAGAGCGGAAATTATCCCTATCAGTCTGGATGCTAGCATCACTATACCCTACTACTCTCAAGTCATTACTCCCACTGAGGGTAAGGACCCAGTCCTTAGTCCTCCGTAGATACTTGAGAGTGTTCTTTACCGCAGTCCTGTGAGCCTTGCCAAGGTTCCCCTGATATCTGCTGACCATGCTCAAAGAAAAGGCTACATCAGGACGAGTACAAGTCATAGCATACATGATCGAGTCTGCAACAGAAGTATATGGTACTCGACTCATCTCAGCTATCTCAGCCTCTGTACTCAGGCTTCGAGTCTTACTCAGTCTGGCGTTACTCTGGATCGGTAACTCTCCTTTCTTGGAATGCTACATGCTGAACCTATTCAACACCTTATTCAAGTAGGTACTTTGACTAAGTCCAATTAGTCTCTTACTCATGTCTCTCAAAATCCTTATCCCTAGGATATAGGCAGCTTCTCCAAGGTCCTTCATAGCGAAACACTTCCCAAGCCAGGACTTTACTTCCTGTAGAGTTGGGATGCCATTTCCTATGAGTAGTATGTCATCCACATACAATACCAAAAAGCTAACTATACTCCCACTAGCCTTGACGTATACACAAGACTCATCTTCGCTCCTCGAAAAACCAAACTCTTTGACTTTCTCATCGAAACAAAGATTCCATCTGTGAGGTTCTTGTTTCTATCCATAGATGGATTTCTCAAGCTTACACACTCTATTAGGGTACTCTGTACTGACAAAACTCTCTGGCTGACTCATGTAAACATCCTCAGCCAACCTTCCATTAAGGAAAGCGGCTTTGACATCCATTTCCCATATTTCATAATCATGAAATGCAGCAATGGCTAACATAACACTGATAGACTTAATCTTTGCTACTGGTGAAAAGGTCTCGTCATAATCAACTCCTAGAGTTTGAGAAAAGCCCTTTGCAACCAGTCGCTCCTTATAAGTGTGTACATTACCATCCATGTCGGTCTTCTTCTTGAAGATCCATTTGCACTCGACTATCTTACGACCTGGTACATTGTCAACCAAATTCCAAACTTGAGTGTCATACATGGACTGTATCTCGCTGTCCATAGCCTCTTTCCATTTAGCATACTTGGGGCCTGCCATGGATTCCGTGTAGCTGTTAGTTTCATCCAAACTTACCAGTGTACTATCACTGATAAGTGTATCACCTTTCGCAGTAATATGGAAACCATAGTAATGCTCAGATGCATTCCTAACTCTCGTAGAACGCCTCAGAGGTACAGAGTCGTCAGTTGGATCAACAGGAGTTTCCTCCTCAGGTTGATTGCTAGGGTTTGAGGTTCCTTCACCACTTGACTCTTGAATTTCTTCAAGGTCAATTTGCCTTTCATTGTTTCCTTGGCTTACGAATTCTCTCTCGCGAAAGACTTCTCTCCTTGCCACAAAGACCATATTATCATTGGGTTTACAGAAGAGGTAATTAAAGGATTTTTGTGGGTACCCAATGAAACTACACCACTTACTTCGAGGCTCGAGCTTATCGTGAGTCTCGCGCCTCACGAAATCCTTGCAACCCCAAATCTTGATGTGGTCCAAATTGGGAACTTTCCCAGTCCACATCTTGTGAGGTGTTTTGACAACCTTTTTGGTAGGGACTAAATTAAGAATATGAGTGACAGACTCTAAGACATACCCCCAAAATGAGATTGGTAGTGAAGCTCGACTCATCATGTAACGCCCCGTCTTTGGTATGATGCTTTCGTGGTTTTTATTTAGAAGTTTTATTGAGGGACTCGACGAGTCTATGGCCTGACTCGTCGAGTAGGGTCGAGTTTCGTGCACGTGTTAGTTGGTGTGACATCCCCAAAATCACGGCCAGAAAAGACCGGTTTGTTTATGCTTTGTTTAAAAATCAGAGTTACATTTTAAATGAAAGTGTTGCGGAATTTGTCCCAAAACAAAAATATGATAAAGATTTATCAAAAGCATTTCCATAGAAATGTATTTCATTAAAAGACTCGGGATGTCATGTTCGTACAGATCAAAAGCATAAACAGTACAATATAAGCCTTACTACATTATTTCATATCTACAGGCCTATATCCGTAATCCCTCATCCAAAACATCACACCTATGCTCATGCGCCACTACCTGTAATACATAAAACTGAGTGGGTCAGGCTTGGGAGCCTGGTGAGCACATAGGGTTTTCAACCCACAATAAATAAGTTTATTAATTTCATCGATCAACAATAACCCGATTACCCGTTCCCGTTATCCTCACTTTACGTCCCTAAACACCTATCATAAGGGACCTAGCCTAAGGATCATCATCGGGACGGACACTACTGCTAAGGGGATTCCTCAGCAATAAATGTCCTAAAGGCAACCATGTGGGGGATGGAGTACACCGGTGAACATATCGTTCACAAACACCTACAGGTTGCGAGCCTGCTAATGTTCCACTGGGCTGTCTAGAAGAGTCCGTGGTCGTCATCCATACTCCGCTAGATGACAGAATCAACAACATCAACATCGAGGCCTCTCATCATTTTATCACACATCACCTATTGCATCTACTCATGTTTTACCCCAACATTTTCATAGATATAAAATACATATACAGTTTAAATCATTGAAAACATGTATAACAACGTTCATCTAGCATAGATAGCAAGTATTCAGATAATATGCACACATAGCACGTAATTTATATAAAATACTTCATATCTATGTGTAAGTTGAAAGTAACTATGCACTCACTTGTTAAGGTGATGATTCCAAAATCGGGCAGCGCTTGCTTCTAACGATTCTATTTTCCTTCGACGAAACCTAGCATTATTATCGCTAAATTTTAGTCTAATATTTACCGTGACCAACTATTAGTCTTAGTATTATTATTATTATATAAGCGTTAAACAATATTTTCCAACCACTATGTACAGACAGGGGCCAGACATAAAACACCGGAGGGCAGGACCATTTTGGCATATAGCACTTCTGAAATCCAACAACCCTATGCGGCCCTTTAAACCAGATTCCCCGTACCGCGAGTAGTTAAAAAAAATATTATAACGACACTTATATAAGTTATAATAATAGCTCAAATATTTATTATAAGTTCATAATAACAATACTAATTTTAAAAGCTATATTAAAATAAGGTAAGCATAACTTACTTACAAGGGGGTTTTAGCTAGGAGTCGGGCTCTGCAGGGGCAGAACTTCGTCGCTGAATCTTTCTAAGAAAGATTCGTGCAGCGCTTCAGCGCTCACCTTACTATACTAAGCTACAGAAAGAGAAGTCGAATCACGAGGGACCGAAATGCTCGGGGGATAAGGAGAGAAAGACTCTTGAATCAAGAGAATGGTGCAAGAAATATGAGAGCCCAAGGCTCTTATTTATACTAATTGAATTTTCAAAAACTACCCTCCATAATTACTTAATGACCTTTTAGTTATATAAACAACTAAACACCCCTCTATAATACTATTATAAATGGATTTAATGATAGTTGTACTAAACTAATGTCGAAAGAACTCAACATTAGTCTTATAATGACCGCATCGTCGATACCTTTCTAATGATATATACATATGTATATATATGTGTACGTATACATGATTTATACTTTATTTTAATACGTAAATATGCTATTATAATTTGTAACTCGTTCATACGAACTCCGTTTTTGACGTTCTTTATATCCACGCGTAGGTGAAGACGTACTCTAAAACTTTCGTTTAGACTCCGTCGGCTAATTTTGACTTTATTTTTAAAGTTATATTTTTAACAAGCCGGGACAGGATTGGTCTGTTTAAAATCTCATAACTTCTTCATACGAAGTCAGATTTGGGCGTTCTTTTTATCGATGTTCTTAGTTTAACATATTCTACGACTATCGTTTAGATCACTAAGGCTAAATCTCGCTCTATCGTAAATTCACTATTCATGCTTCCCGGTATCGTGCCGGTTCTGTCGTGAAACTTCGACGGGTCATAACTTCTTCGTTATAACTCGGATTTCGGCGTTCCTTATATGCACGAAAACCTTGAGACATATTCTACAACTTTATGTAGAGATATCGGGATTATCTCACACTTTAATTTTGATGCTCATTTTTATTCTTTATTAATTATACATTTATAATTAAATAATAAACACATATAATTCACATAATACTCAAATATTTCATCTTTATTACTTCAAAAAGAGTTACAAGAGTTGACCTAGACTATTACATTGACAAAAATGCTTAGCCCTGAAACCCGGGCGTTACAGTTGGCGACTCGGCGAGTCCATATTCGGGACTCGGCGAGTCTGCCTGCCTGGAAGAAACCCTAAATCCCCGGGTTGCTCACTATTTAAGCAATGCTTTGTGCCCCAAACTCGCCTCCTTTACCCTCAGAGAGCTGTGAGAAAACCCTAATCCATCCCTTGTTTGTTTTAAGTGCTTTTGTGTGGATTTTGAAGGCTTGAAGAAGAAGAAGAAGAAAAGAGCAAGGAGAAGAGGTGTTGAGCAAAGATCCAAGGGCAAAATCAGAGTTCATTGAGGTACTTCTCGGATTCCTTCTGTTTTATGCTTTAGATTTCCAATTGAACTCTTCTAGGGCTAGTTTGATGCATTCTCCAAGTCTTATAGTTGTTTGGATGCCTTAATAGGTCGAGATATCCCTAGATCTGTTCATTTAGGAGTTGTAGAGCCCGGATCTATTGCCTTTTTGAAGATGCTTTGCATAAGAACCCTAGATCTACTCTTCTAAGTGCCTTTTTAGCCTTTATCTCCTTTTTCATGTGTATGTACACGTAAAGTTGGAAACTTTACGTGGTGAATCAGCTTATTGGACTCAGATCTATCATTTGTATGCAATGGATTCAAGCAGAATCGAGTTTAGAGTAGTTGCATGGATGTGACTCGGCGAGTCGGAAGAACGACTCGGCGAGTCAGGTCGCGAGTCCCTTTTTCCCCTTTTTTTTTTGAGTGATGTCGAGTGGAAGCCTGTGAGTAGTAGAGTGGACTCAGTGAGTTGGAGAGCAGACTCAGTAATGGAGGGAATCGACGAGTTGTTCATACAACTCGGCGAGTCCAAGGCAATCTTCTTAAGCTCAAGAACAACTCGTCGAGTTGTTCATATGACTCGGCGAGTCGGATGCAGATTGTTTGAGTTCTTGGATCGAGAGAGTACTCGTCGAGTCGATGCCATACTCGACGAGTAGCCACGAGTGGGGTTGTGAAATGAGACTAGAGACTCGGCGAGTTGGCGGCCCAACTCGGCGAGTCAGGTCAACTGTGGGTTGACTTTGACCGGGAGAGTTGACTTTGACCAAGGGTAAAAGAGTCATTTTACCCCAGTGCAGTGTTTAGTATTTGATTGAGTGTGTTTATGGACTTGTAGCCGGGGAGATACCGGAGCAGCAGCAGTTAGCTTCCAGAGCCATTCACACAGCAGCCAGTTCACGAGGTGAGTTTCCTTCCATTAGGAACGGGTCTAAGGCCACAATGCCGGCCCGTTTAGCTAGCAGTCAGCTTCGAACCTCGATCCGATGTAGTAGTTAGTATGTTTGATGCCTTCGTGGTTCAGACAGGATTTATGTGTTTATGCCAGTTGATATGTTTATGCTATGTTCAGTCAGCTTCGGACTTCGGTCTGATGTAGGGGACATAGGTCCAGTCAGCTTCGGACTCCGGTCCGATGTAGGGGACGTAGGTCCCAGCCAGCTTCGGACTTCGGTCCGATGTGTCAGTCAGCTTCGAACTTTGGTCCGATGTCCTAGTCAGCTTCGGACTCGGTCCGATGTAGGGGAGGAAGGTCCCAGTCAGCTTCGGACTTCGGTCCGATGTTCCAGTCAGCTTCGGACTTCGGTTCGATGTAAGGGGCAAGGCCCCGGTTAGCCGGACTTCGGTCCGATGCAGTGGGCAAGGCCCAGTATGTGCTTTATATGTTATTGTGTGGTATGTGGTAGTTTGGGGGAGCTCACTAAGCTTCGTGCTTACAGTTTCAGTTTTGGTTTCAGGTACTTCCGCAAGCAAAGGGAAAAGCTCGGGATGATGGCATCGCACACACCACAGCTACAGTTTTTATCCTGGGAGTTGATCAGCTACCTTAGATATGTTTTGATACAGTCGTGACACCATTTTCTCATTTGTATTTTAGTATGGTTTTGAGATTTGCAACGCATGGTTTTATTATGATATACTCCGTTTTATGATTTTGGTTATATTAAAAATGAAATTTTCGGGTCGTATTTTTGGGTCGTTTCAAGTTGGTATCAGAGCCCTGGTTTGAGGGATTCGGATACACCTCCGGGTGCATCTGAACTCAAACTAAGGGAAAGATAAAATGATTTTCAAAAAGAAAAATGTTTTCGAATGAAATTTTGAAAAGCACTTAGAAAGAAAAGAATTTTTAAACAAGATAAGGGTGTGGTGCATGCGATCAGCCGAGCTCAAGTAAGTACTCCCAAATTACCAATACAAGTTTTATTATTATGATTAATTGTTCCAGTTTCAGTAGAACAACATGCTAGTATAGGACTAAGGATCTAGGAGGATGCCTTATGTGCCTTCTATATGTGTTACAGCTTTATGAGAATTGCATGCTAGTATTGAGTAGACAGCAGTAGGATAGCCTGTTTAGGTTATGCCTGGTAGCGCGATCTTAGCATTGTATGCTAGAGTAGCTTCTCGTTATGAAAATAGTTTTGCCTGAGTATGTTTCCCTTATCCGAATGCTGCTTGCTTTGTGCTTTGTGGGACTCTGAGTGGTGGGAGTTAGCCATTAGGTGAATACGTCACATCACATGTGATCAGGGTTGAATAATCTCAGAGTGATGGATTTGGCCCTATTGCGCAGCTCTTGTCTGAGTCCAACCGTTGTAGGGACGAGTCTTTTACTCGAAGGATTATCCGAGCCTCATTGCATGTGATGGTATTTAGGTGGTGGCTAATCAGCATTACAAGGAGGCCTTCGGCAGCTGAGGACTGGTATGAGTGGAGTCAGCGATTTCCCTAGGGAAAGCCTAGGATGAGAGTAGCAGAGATCAGTAGTAGTAGTAGAAGTGACTTGGTGGAGTCAAGGCGGTTCTTGAGGAAAGTACAGATAGATGTGGAAGGTAGTATGGGCTCGTACTACTGAAAGCAGAGGATCCATACTCGAATCAAGGAAGGCCGAGACAAGACCAGGAAGCTAGTAGTAGTATCAATGATCCCTTGAGATATTTCAGTTTTCTGATATTGCTATGATGTGTTTCAGAATGGTGGTTTTGCGTCCGAGGACAACAGCCGGCAGTGGAGGTGCCGGGGAGGGATCAGGATCAGGCTCAGGGAGCGAGCACATGGATGAGCAGACTAGAGAGTTTCTTTCTTCAGAGATTACTCGTATCATTTTAGAGCAGACTCCTGTGATCTTCGGTTCGATCAAGGAGGGTATCCTAGAGCTGATGGATGAGAGATTGGGCACCTTCCGTGCCGAGGTGGCGGCCATGATGGGGTCGCGCACACTTACATTCAGGGAGTTCAGGGCATGTGGAGCTCCAGACTATCACGGGCGCGGGACCCCATAGCGAGTACTAGATGGTTGGCGGATATGGCCAACGCGTTCCGCACTAGCAGGTGTCCCGAGGGGGACAAGGTCAGATTGGCGTCATGTCTTCTGAAGGACAGGGCACGGGATTGGTGGGAGGAGGTCGGACATACCATTGGAGATGATGCAGCATTGGATGCCATGACCTTGGCTGATTTCTCTACCAGGTTCAGGGTGGAGTTTGCACCGGTTATTGAGGTACAGCAGATAGCCAGAGAGTTTCAGGACCCTACCCAAACTATAGAGACTGTGGCGGAGATCACCGCCAAGTTCAGGGAGAGGGCCCTTCTTGTTCCTCAATATGCAGCCGATGAGGAGATGAAGAAGGCCCGATATCATGAGATGTTGCGAAGTGATATTCGCCAGTTTGTGAGCCAGTCCAGCTGTAAAACGTTGGACGACATGATTGCTAGGGCTCGAGAGAGGGAGATTGATCTCGAGATGGAGAAGAAGAGGAAACCGGAGGCGGTTTCGGGTTCAGGAGGTTCGGGCAAAAAGCCCAAGGTTTCAGATCACAGGTCCAGGTTTCAGCCGAGCCACAGTCAATGTGGCAGGTGTGGGAAGATGCACGATGGGGTGTGCAAGGCAGGGAGTTTCGGCTGCTTCAAGTGCGGTCAGACTAGGCATTTGAGCAGGGATTGTACGGCCCCTGCTACTGTCGTTGCAACATCAGATCTGATTTGCTTTCAGTGCAATCAGAGGGGACATAAAAAGTCCCAGTGTCCGAGTTTAGCTGCAGTAGGGGAAGATGGTTGCACCTGCCCCTGCTACTTTGAGGATTATAGATGGCCGGCAAGGCCGAGCCGAGGCGCCAGTGGCGAAGAGTAGGGCGTTTCAGATGACAGCAGAGGAGGCGCGTGCGACTCCTGATGTGGTGACGGGTATGTATCTTCCCTTCATCTCTTTATTTTATTGATTGATTATTGCTTATGATTGTATGTTTTATATAGGGTCGTTCTCTATGAACGACATTTCTGCTATGGTATTATTCGATTCGGGGGCTACCCGATCATTCGTATCGCTTGCGCTTAGCAAGAGATTTAGCAGAGCTCCAGGGGAGCTGGAATGTCCACTAGAGGTTGAGATAGCAGATGACAGGACCGTGAGGGTCGCCAGAGTGCATAGAGGGTGTTCTCTTCAGTTGTTTGACAAGCAGTTTTCGGTTGACCTAGTTCCTATTCCCCTGCGAGGGAATAAGGTTACTGTGGGCATGGATTGGCTAAGCCCCAATGGGGCGGTGATTGATTGTGAGCTTCAGCTAGTGAGGGTTCGCACTCCCAGTGGGGGAGAGTTAGTGATTCAGGGCGAGAGGCCACAGCGCGGACCGACCTTTTGTTCCGCCGCAAGGGCAAGGCGCTATTTTCAGCAGGGTTGCGCTGGCTATGTAGCTTATGTCTTGGATGCCCGGGAGAAGGGCAAGACGACAGTGGGTGATGTTCCGATAGTGCGAGACTTCCCAGATGTATTTCCCGAGGATTTACCGGGGATACCTCCTGAGAGGCAGGTTGAGTTTAGGATCGACCTGATTCCTGGTGCGGCTCTGATAGCCAAGGCACCGTATCGCCTAGCTCCTCCTGAGATGCAGGAGTTGTCTACGCAGCTGCAGGAGCTACTAGACAAGGGTTTCATTCGGCCGAGCAGTTCGCCTTGGGGAGCGCCGATCCTGTTTGTGAGGAAGAAGGATGGGTCGCATCGTATGTGTATAGATTACCGGGAGTTGAATAAGGTAACGATGAAGAACCATTACCCACTCCCAAGGATAGATGATTTGTTTGACCAGCTTCAGGGAGCGTCTTGGTTCTCCAAGATCGATCTACGCTCCGGGTATCATCAGATGCGGGTTAGGGATGAGGATGTGCAGAAGACTGCTTTCAGGACCAGGTATGGTCATTATGAGTTTGTGGTGATGCCATTTGGGCTCACCAATGCCCCAGCCGTGTTCATGGATCTCATGAATCGCGTGTGCAGGCCGATGCTGGATCGGTCAGTGATAGTATTCATAGATGATATCTTGGTATATTCCAAGAAGCAGGAGCAGCACGAGGAGCACCTGAGGGAGGTGCTGGAAGTTTTGAGGAGGGAGAGACTTTTTGCAAAGTTCTCCAAGTGTGAGTTCTGGTTGCGCAAGGTGCAGTTCCTTGGTCACCTCCTTAACCAGAAGGGTATTTTGGTGGATCCGGCCAAGATAGAGGCCGTGATGCAGTGGGAGGTCCCGAAGTCTCCATCTGAGATTCGGAGCTTCCTAGGGTGGGCAGGGTATTACCGGAGATTCATTCAGGATTTCTCCAAGATAGCAGTGCCGCTCACCCGACTGACCAAGAAGTCGGTGGTATTTCGTTGGGGGCCTGAGCAGCAGGCAGCGTTCGAGACCCTCAGACAGAGATTGTGCGAGGCTCCGATCCTTACCTTGCCAGAGGGAGTAGAGGACTTCGTAGTCTACTGTGATGCCTCAATCACAGGTATGGGAGCAGTGTTGATGCAGCGAGGCCATGTGATAGCTTACGCCTCGAGGCAGTTGAAGCCTCACGAGGCTAACTATCCTACCCATGATTTAGAGCTGGGGGCGGTTGTGTTTGCCCACAAGATTTGGAGGCATTATCTTTATGGGGTCCGTTGTACTATCTACACGGATCACAAGAGTTTGAGGTACCTTATGGATCAGCCGAGTCTGAACATGAGGCAGAGGAGGTGGTTGGATGTGCTGAAGGATTATGATTGTGAGATCCTTTACCATCCAGGGAAGGCCAACATGGTGGCCGACGCCCTAAGCCGCAAAGTGTCGGCAGCACCTATCAAAGATTTGTGTTTGAGGATGACAGTGATTACTCCGTTGTTGGAGCGGATCAAGGAGGCTCAGGGTGAGGGCCTCAAGGAGGAGAGGCAAAGGTGTGAGAGGATAGTGGGCCGAGTAGCTTCGTTTGATTATGACAGTCGGGGATTGCTGACACTTCATGGGAGAGTGTGGGTACCGTACTAGGGAGGAGTACGGCAGGTGTTGATGGACGAGGCTCATAAGTCTCGATTTTCTATCCATCCAGGGGCGATGAAGATGTATAGAGATCTTCGACCCGATTATTGGTGGCCCTGCATGAAGCGGGATGTCGCTTGGTATGTTGAGAGATGCCTGACCTGCAGGAAGGTCAAGGCGGAGCACCAGAGGCCTCACGGAAAGATGCAGCCGTTAGACATTCCCGTGTGGAAATGGGAGGACATCACCATGGATTTTATCACCAAGCTTCCTAGGACCGCACGAGGAGTGGATTCGATATGGGTAGTAGTGGATCGGTTGACGAAGAGTGCTCAATTTATCCCGATCCAGGAGGGTATATCAGCAGAAAAGTTAGCCGATATCTATGTGCGTGAGATCGTGGCACATCATGGAGTGCCGGTATCGGTAGTGTCAGACCGAGATGTCCGTTTTACATCTAGATTCTGGAAGCGGTTTCACGAAGAGATGGGTACTCGTCTTCATTTCAGCACCGCTTTCCACCCTCAGACGGACGGGCAGAGCGAGAGGACGATTCAGACTCTCGAGGACATGCTCAGAGCGTGTGTTCTCGACTTTGGTGGCAGTTGGGATACGTATTTTCCGTTAGCGGAATTTTCGTATAACAACAGTTATCATGCGAGCATTGATTGACCACCCTTTGAGATGCTTTATGGGAGGAAGTGTAGGACCCCGATTTGTTGGGGCGAGGTCGGTCAGCGAGTCGTTGGGGGCACAAAGGTGGTGCTCAAGACGACCGAGTTGATTCAGCAGGTCCGTAGTAGACTGCAGACTGCGTAGAGTCGGAAGAAGAGCTACGCCGACAGGAGGCGTTCAGACTTGGAGTTCCGGGTGGGCGATATGGTCCTCCTGAAGGTCTCACCCTGGAAGGGTGTCATCAGGTTTCGAAAGAGGGGCAAGCTGGGCCCCAGGTTCATTGGTCCCTTCAGGGTTTTGGCCCAAGTGGGTCGGGTTGCTTATCGGTTGGATCTTCCTGTAGAGCTTAGCCAGATCCACAACACTTTCCATGTGTCTCAGTTGAGGAAGTGTTTGGTGGATGAGTCAGCAGTTGTTCCCCTAGAGGATATTCAGGTTGATAGCAGCCTGAATTATATTGAGAGGCCGGTCGCGATTCTGGACCGGAAGACAAAGACCTTGAGGAACAAGGCAATTCAGTTAGTGAAGGTGCAGTGGTAGCACCGGAAGGGATCTGAGTGGACGTGGGAGGCTGAGGAAGAAATGAGAGAGCATTACCCGGAGTTATTTGCAGATTGAGCCGCAACAGACTTCGAGGACGAAGTCTGAGACAAGTGGGGGAGAATTGTAACGCCCCGTCTTTGGTATGATGCTTTCGTGGTTTTTATTTAGAAGTTTTATTGAGGGACTCGGCGAGTCTATGGCCTGACTCGTCGAGTAGGGTCGAGTTTTCGTGCACGTGTTAGTTGGCGACTCGGCGAGTCCATATTCGGGACTCGGCGAGTCTGCCTGCCTAGAAGAAACCCTAAATCCCCGGGTTGCTCACTATTTAAGCAATGGTTTGTGCCCCAAACTCGCCTCCTTTACCCTCAGAGAGCTATGAGAAAACCCTAATCCATCCCTTGTTTGTTTTAAGTGCTTTTGTGTGGATTTTGAAGGCTTGAAGAAGAAGAAGAAGAAGAAAGGAGCAAGGAGAAGAGGTGTTGAGCAAAGATCCAAGGGCAAAATCAGAGTTCATTGAGGTACTTCTCGGATTCCTTCTGTTTTATGCTTTAGATTTCCAATTGAACTCTTCTAGGGCTAGTTTGATGCATTCTCCAAGTCTTATAGTTGTTTGGATGCCTTAATAGGTCGAGATATCCCTAGATCTGTTCATTTAGGAGTTGTAGAGCCCGGATCTATTGCCTTTTTGAAGATGCTTTGCATAAGAACCCTAGATCTACTCTTCTAAGTGCCTTTTTAGCCTTTATCTCCTTTTTCATGTGTATGTACACGTAAAGTTGGAAACTTTACGTGGTGAATCAGCTTATTGGACTCAGATCTATCATTTGTATGCAATGGATTCAAGCAGAATCGAGTTTAGAGTAATTGCATGGATGTGACTCGGCGAGTCAGGTCGTGAGTCCCTTTTTCCCCTTTTTTTTGAGTGATGTCGAGTGGAAGCCTGTGAGTAGTAGAGTGGACTCAGTGAGTTGGAGAGCAGACTCAGTAATGGAGGGACTCGACGAGTTGTTCATACAACTCGGCGAGTCCAAGGCAATCTTCTTAAGCTCAAGAACAACTCGTCGAGTTGTTCATATGACTCGGCGAGTCGGATGCAGATTGTTTGAGTTCTTGGATCGAGAGAGTACTCGTCGAGTCGATGCCATACTCGACGAGTAGCCACGAGTGGGGTTGTGAAATGAGACTAGAGACTCGGCGAGTTGGCGGCCCAACTCGGCGAGTCAGGTCAACTGTGGGTTGACTTTGACCGGGAGAGTTGACTTTGACCAAGGGTAAAAGAGTCATTTTACCCCAGTGCAATGTTTAGTATTTGATTGAGTGTGTTTATGGACTTGTAGCCGGGGAGATACCGGAGCAGCAGCAGTTAGCTTCCAGAGCCATTCACACAGCAGCCAGTTCACGAGGTGAGTTTCCTTCCATTAGGAACGGGTCTAAGGCCACAATGCCGGCCCGTTTAGCTAGCAGTCAGCTTCGGACCTCGATCCGATGTAGTAGTTAGTATGTTTGATGCCTTCGTGGTTCAGACAGGATTTATGTGTTTATGCCAGTTGATATGTTTATGCTATGTTCAGTCAGCTTCGGACTTCGGTCCGATGTAGGGGACAGAGGTCCAGTCAGCTTCGGACTCCGGTCCGATGTAGGGGACGTAGGTCCCAGCCAGCTTCGGACTTCGGTCCGATGTCTCAGTCAGCTTCGGACTTCGGTCCGATGTCCTAGTCAGCTTCGGACTCGGTCCGATGTAGGGGACGAAGGTCCCAGTCAGCTTCGGACTTTGGTCCGATGTTCCAGTCAGCTTCGGACTTCGGTCCGATGTAGGGGGCAAGGCCCCGGTTAGCCGGACTTCGGTCCGATGCAGTGGGCAAGGCCCAGTATGTGCTTTATATGTTATTGTGTGGTATGTGGTAGTTTGGGGGAGCTCACTAAGCTTCGTGCTTACAGTTTCAGTTTTGGTTTCAGGTACTTCCGCAAGCAAAGGAAAGAGCTCGAGATGATGGCATCGCACACACCACAACTACAGTTTTTATCCTGGGAGTTGATCAGCTATCTTAGATATGTTTTGATACAGTCGTGACACCGTTTTCTCATTTGTATTTTAGTATGGTTTTGAGATTTGCAACGCATGGTTTTATTATGATATACTCCGTTTTATGATTTTGGTTATATTAAAAATGAAATTTTCGGGTCGTATTTTTGGGTCGTTTCACATCATGAAACGAACCATGTCCAACAAGGTTCGATTACGCCTCTCAGCCGCATCATTAAGTTGTGGTGTTTTGGGAGGTGTCAATTATGATACAATCCCAGCTGATTCTCCACTTCCTGTTTAAATTCTTTGAACTTTTCAAAGGTTTCTGACTTATGCTTGATTAAGTATACATATCCATATCTACTATAATCATCAATAAAAGTCATATAGAAGCGGTTAGCATCTCTTGTGGTGGTTCTGAAGGGTCCACACACATCTATGTGTACGAGATCCAACAAACCTTCACCCCTAGCACAGGTACCAGTGAAGGGTGACTTTGTCATTTTTCCAAGTAAACAAGATTCACAACTATCATCCGACTTTAGGTCAAATGACTCCAAGACTCCATCTTTTGGAGTTGGCCTATGCATTTCTTGTTAACATGCCCAAGACGACAATGCCATAATGATGCTTTATCCAAGCTAGTGGAAGAATCAATACACAACACATTATTTCCTAGGTTATATACAACCGACACAGTTTCATATACACCATCACAAGGTGATGCTTTAAAATAAAGGACATTATTACAGAAAGCATTAATAACACCACATTCATTATCAAATGAAAAAGTAAATCTTTGTTTGTACAAACCGTGAAAGGAAATAATATTTCTCGCCATTACGAGTAACAACATTTATTCAAATCTAATCTTAACCCACTGCTTAGCAGCAAAGCATAAACTCCATTCTTGGTGACAGGTGAAGCTTTCCTATTCCCCATGATCAAGTTTATCTTCCCATGTTCCACATTCTCACTTCTTCTTAGTCCTTGCAAATAAGAACGTATGTGAATACCACAACCAGTATCAAGGACCAAAGAATTAGAATATGGTGAATTAATAGACAATATATTGTAAATACCTGCATGGTTGGGTTTCATTTTCCCATCCTTAACATCTTGCAAGTACTTTGGGCAGTTTCGCTTCTAGTGCGCCTTTTCATGGCAATAGAAGCATTCAACCTCTTTAGGGTTGGCAGAAGGAGTGACAGAACCACCTTTGGTTCTAGTTGAAGAGGAGCCATCAAGATACTTTCTATTGGTACCCTTCGAAGGGCTCTTCCTCTTCTTCCCTTTACCTTGCCCGATAGCCAGAACATGCGCGGTGGTAGGAGTAGAAGTGGTAACAACCGATTTACCTTTAAGACCACTTCCGGCGGTCTTCAAAAGTCCTTGAAGTTTGCTGAGTGTAATCTCCTCCTTGTTAATGTGATAGGTAATTCAAAATTGATCATAACAAGAAGGTAAGGAGTGCAATATGATGTCAATTTCCAACTCCTTGGGAAAGTTCACATTCAACTTCAGCAGACGGTCCACAAACCTTTGCATTTTCTGCATGTCGCCCGTGATGGGTTCACCATCTTTCATTCGGGTTGTTATCATGGAGGAGATTATTTCATATCGCTCTTGACGAGCACTCTGATGGTATCTTTCCATCAGATCTTGGTGCATCTCAAAAGGATAAAAGTCCTCATAGGACTTTTGGAGCTCGGCTGTCATCGTGGCCAGCATGATACATGCCACTTTAGTGACATATCTCTTATGAGTCCGGAAGTCAGCGATCTCCCCGGGAGTAGCAGACGACTCATCAAGTTCCTTCAGCTCCTTGTCAAGGACATATTCCTTGTCCTCATAGCGAGTGACCATCCTTATGTTCCTAATCCAATCATTGAAATTAGTCCCATCAAAGACGACTCTCCTACAAAGGTTCATGAGACCGGTAGTGTTTGAGCGGGAAGCAACATTGTTGGAAGACATCTGAAAAAGAAGAAAGACAAGTTTAGATTAGATATAAAGATAGTCCTTAATAAGACACCCAAATGTAATATTAAGGCTAGGACCCAACACAATATTTTATAACTTAGAAGTGGGATGCTGTAATCCAAGCTATAAAATATTTGAAGGTAGGTGAATGACGATTCACCAATTTCCACCATGAAAACGAAATGAATTATTAGGTTTTAATTGGTTTTTGAAACTCCTAGATTATTTTGAGATTCATTGAACTTTTCAATGGCATGTTTCAATCTCGATTATGCCCTTCAAGTTTTATGACTGGGATGCCGAGGATCACAAAACAAGGTGTGAATAACCATGCAAATTTACTTGGTACTCTTAATGTTTATCACCTAATCGATGTGCCGGTTAACCACACGCGTCCCACCGATCTATGATAAACCTTAAGCTACCCTTTGCCAACCTTGTTAAATCCAAGTTAGTGTGCCGGTTAACCACACATGCTCCACTAACGACTTAACCAAGGTGCAAAGTGTAATTTCATGGGTTAGCACCAAATTCACATTTTCCTAAAGTAAGTAAGATTGGGAATTTATAAAAACATTTAGTTACTTTATAATCATTATACTTTTAATGAGAATTAAATTCATTTTCCCACCCATTCGGATAACGAACCTCTACCAGTCAAGGAAGCGGTGGGTGAGAGTGGACACCAATTAAGCTGCTATTTTATAAGCAACAACCTTATACCCCCTTATAGACCGGCTTCGTGAATGAGGCATACTAACGGTAAAACGACTTGATCTTATACACATATATATTATTAACTTATAATACTATAAAGTATAAGGGTTGAATTTTAACTTTTAAAATTCTAAGGGTTGGAACTAAAGTGTTCTAAAGTGACTTTACATGTTCCAAAACTTGAGGGCAAGTTTTGTAACTATCTAAAACTTTTCAACTTCATAACTTATGAATTAATGGTTTATTAAAATGAAGACTCTTCATTTTATGTAACTTATGTGTTCATTAATGGACTTTAAAAGAAAAGACTTTTGGTAATCCATAAATTGACGAAAAATTATGGGCTCCATTAAAAAACATTTAGATCAAGAATTAAACTAACAAACAATTTGCAAATAATTCCTATGATCTACTAATCTCATAAATGTATGAACATTCATATCAACCATTTCAAGAATCATATAAACACATCTAAAACTTGAAATTTTGATATTGTAAATGGATTAGCATAATCATTACCACATCAAAAACAGGTTTTATAAGTCCAAAATAGTTTAAGGTAATGATTCTAGTCCATTTCCAACATCAAAACTCGAAAAACTGCACTCGGGGCCTCCTACTCATCGAGTGCACAAACCTACTCGACGGGCAAGATGCATATACGCATGGACTCGTCGAGTCCCCCCATGGACTCGGCGAGTTCATTCAGCAGAATGCAGAATTTTCGAATTTCTTCAACAATTTGCATCAAGTATCAAGAAAACAAGCCTAGGCTCTGATACCAATGAAGGTTTTTGAGCATTCTAACACTCTTATGGTGTACATGCAACCCTAGAAACCTTGGATCTATGTTTTACTACGATACATGCAAATTTGATTTTTCCAAGGTTCTTAACCTAACTAGCATCGCATGGGAAAATTGAAACATAAAAGCTAGTAGAAGAACATACCTTTCTTGTTGCTTGGATTCCTTAAGAACTTTGTGAGCCTAGCACCCCAAATGTGATGCCTCGAATGTTTCACACAACACCAAAACTCTTGGAATAACTTTGAGAGAAGTATACTATCACTCAAAATCGGCTAGCCCTCCTTGTTCTAGTCTTAGTGCCGATTTTGCTAGCCTATGATGTATTTATATAGTGTGTCACAAGTAGGGTTACACCATGTAAACCCTAATTGACATGACTTTTCATTTCCTCCATGATCCATGGGTTTTAACCTCCATGGAGCATCCATGGAGCACCCATTGGGTTTTAGCCCAATTCAATAAACCATGGATCATTAGCCTACTATATATGAATAGATGATTTACACAATCAACCCCATATATTTAATTAGTCTCTATTTAATCACAAAATTAATTCCAAATTAATTCTTGATCAATACTAATTAAATAATATGATTTCATATTAATATATTATAACTTATAATATATTAACAAATCATAAGTGTCATTTTTCTCATTTTGTCTATCCAATTATCATGATGCCATGCAACCCAAATGGACCATGCCAACCGGGTCAAGTACATACCAGAAATAGTTATGGAGTTAGACACCTTATCCAACATCAGGTACTTCTATTGATAAAGGCAATGGCCTGTCTTGATGACGTGGTGTGCATTCTCCAGTGTTTTCACATTTAGCTTTTTGTTCTATGAATTGAAAAATAATATGGATATGTATTGGGGTTTTTGTACTTCCTATGGATGATGTTTATGAAATTAAAAGTTTAAAAATTTTCTGAAAATTGGATTGTTACACGATGTCTTGTGGATTTTAGGATACTCTGATATTGCTTTAATAATGATGTATAACTTCGTGATGACTTGGGTTTATGTATAATGTTTGGTGAATTAAAAATGAAAATTTTGTTTTGAAGTTCGATGTGTTACATGTTGATGAAGAGTCTAGCGAATTTAACATAAACAATGACGATATATATGTTGAAGATGCATTTTTCAAAGATATTATTGAAGAGGATGAGCAACTCTCTTCAACATCCTAGTCAAATAATAAAGAAGAAGGTAAATTTCTATCACTTTGATTGTAAATGGCATGTTGGTTAATATATTAATCACAACATATTGTAAATATGATTTGATTTAATATTTTTTAATTTTCAGCAAAACATTTTAAATCAGAAGATGAAGATGAATTAAGCTGCATAGAAGTATAATCTCCTTGTGGTACAAAAACAATTGAGTGGATCCCAAAAGTTGATGAATCAGTCCTTCCATAGAAAGATATGGTGTTCGAAACATTAGATCATGGAATTCAGTTTTTCAAAAATCATGCAAAGAAAGTAGGATTTGATTGTAGACTTGCATCAAATAATACGATTAATGGTGTTTTACAATATAAGTATGTGATATGTAGTAGGGATGGTGAAGCAGATAAGAAAAATGCTGACAATTTGAATGGAGTAGAAGGGAGATAAAAAAGAAAACATCCAAGTCAAATGATGTCTTGCCAAGCAAAGATATGTTTTAAATTATGCAAGTTTTGGTGATGTACAAAGTAGCATCCAATTTGAACATTGTGTTATTGTGATCATGTTAGGTAAAAAGCATCCATTTATTAATGCATATTTTAGTCATTCTATTAAGCAAAAAACATATATTTATCCATCCATATTTTTATAATTATCCAAGGTAAAGATTAATCCAAGTGAATTACATATATTCGCAAAAATATACACAATACATCAAACTTTCATATTACTAATACAAATTATATTGATTCCCAAAAGATAAAACTACTTCAACATAATACATATAATTAATCCATATAATTACTAACAACTAAAAAAACAAATCTTCCAAGTTACACATTCACTTTGCACAGGAACACCATCAACCACTTGAGCCACACCTTCAACAAATTTTCTTCACTAAAGAAAAAAAATAAATAAAATGCAAGGAATCACAATCCTTCTAGATTATCCTATTCCTGAAACGACCCAAAAATACGACCCGAAAATTTCATTTTTAATATAACCAAAAATCATAAAACAGAGTATACCATAATAAAACCATGTGTTGCAAGTCTCAAAACCATACTAAAATACAAATGAGAAAAACGGTGCCACGACTGTATCAAAACATATCTAAGATAGTTGATCAACTCCCAGGATAAAAACTGTAACTGTGGTATGTGCGATGCCATCATCCTGTGCTCTTCCCTTTGCTTGCGGAAGTACCTGAAACCAAAACTGAAACTATAAGCACGAAGCTTAGTGAGCTCCCCCAAACTACCACATACCACACAATAACATATAAAGCACGCGATTCATGAGATCCATGAACGCGGCTGGGGCATTGGTGATCCCAAATGGCATCACCACAAACTCATAATGACCATACCTGGTCCTGAAAGCAGTCTTCTGCACATCCTCATCTCTAACCCGCATCTGATGATACCCGGAATGTAGATCGATCTTGGAGAACCAAGACGCTCCCTGAAGCTGGTCAAACAAATCATCTATCCTCGGAAGTGGGTAACGGTTCTTCACCGTTACCTTATTCAACTCCCGATAATCTATACACATACGATGCGACCCATCCTTCTTCCTCACAAACAGGATCGGCGCTCCCCAAGGCGAACTGCTCGGCCGAATGAAACCCTTGTCTAGCAGCTCCTGCAGCTGCGTAGACAACTCCTGCATCTCAGGGGGAGCTAGGCGATACGGTGCCTTGGCTATCGGAGCCGCACCAGGAATCAGGTCGATCCTAAACTCAACCTGCCTCTCAGGAGGTATCCCCGGTAAATCCTCGAGAAATACATCCGGAAAGTCTCGCACTATCGTAACATCATCCACTGTCGTCTTGCCCTTCTCCCGGGCATCCAAGACATAAGCTACATAACCAGCGCAACCCTGCTGAAAATAGCGCTTCGCCCTTGCGGCGGAACAAAAGGTCGGTCCGCGCTGTGGCCTCTCGCCCTGAATCACTAACTCTCCCCCACTGGGAGTGCGAACCCTCATTAGCTGAAACTCACAATCAATCACCGCCCCATTGGGGCTTAGCCAATCCATGCCCACAATAACCTTATTCCCTCGTAGGGGAATAGGAACCAGGTCCACCGAGACTGCTCATCAAACAACTGAAGAGAACACCCTCTATGCACTCTGCCGACCCTCACGGTCCTGTCATATGCTATCTCAACCTCTAATGGACAATCCAGCTCCCCTGGAGCTCTGCTAAGTCTCTTGCTAAGCGCAAGCGATACGAATGATCGGGTAGCCCCCGAATCGAATAATACCATAGCAGAAATGTCGTTCACAGAGAACAAACCTATATAAAACATTCAATCATAAGCAATAATCAATCAATAAAATAAAGAGATAAAGGGAAGATACATACCCGTCACCACATCAGGAGTCGCTCGCGCCTCCTCGCTTTCATCTGAAACGCTCTACTCTTCGCCACTGGCGCCTCAACTCGGCCCTGCCGGCCATCTGTAATCCTCAAGGTAGCAGGGGCAGGTGCAACCACCTTCCCTACTGCAGCTAAACTCGGACACTGGGACTTTTTATGTCCCCTCTGGTTGCATTGAAAGCAAAGCAGACCTGATGCTGCAACAACAGTAGCAGGGGCCGTACAATCCCTGCTCAAATGCCCAGTCCGACCGCACTTGAAGCAGCCGGAACTCCCTGCCTTGCACACCCCATCGTGCATCTTCCCACACCTGCCACATCGACTGTGGCTCGACTGAGGCCCGGACCTGTTATCAGAAACCTTGGGCTTTTTGCCCAAACTGCCTGTACCCGAAACCGCCTCTGGTTTCCTCTTCTTCTCCATCTCGAGATCTATCTCTCTCTCCCGAGCCCTAGCAATCATGTCATCCAACGTTTTACAGCTGGACCGGCTCACAAACTGGCGGATATCACTCCGCAACATCTCATGATAACGGGCCTTCTTCATTTCCTCATCGGCTGCATACTGAGGAACAAGAAGAGCCCTCTCCCTGAACTTGGCGGTGATCTCCGCCACGGTCTCTGTAGTCTGGGTGAGGTCCTGAAACTCTCTGGCTAGCTGCTGCACCTCAATAACTGGTGCAAACTCCGCCCTGAACCTGGTAGAGAAATCAGCCCAGGTCATGGCATCCAATGCTGCATCATCTCCCATAGTATGTCCGACCTCCTCCCACCAATCCCGTGCCCTGTCCTTCAGAAGACAGGACGCCAATCTGACCTTGTCCCCCTCGGGACACCTGCTAGTGCGGAATGCGTTGGCCACATCCGCCAACCATCTAGTACTCGTTATGGGGTCCCACGCCCCATGATAGTCTGGAGCTCCACATGCCCTGAACTCCCTGAAAGTAAGTGTGCGCGACCCCATCATGGCCGCCACCTCGGCACGGAAGGTGCCCAATCTCTCATCCACCAGCTTTAGGATACCCTCCTTGATCGAACCGAAGATCACAGGAGTCTGCTCTAAAATGATAAGAGTAATCTCTGAAGAAAGAAACTCTCTGGTCTGCTCATCCATGTGCTCGTTCCCCGAGCCTGATCTGGATCCCTCCCCGGCACCTCCACTGCCGGCTGCTATCCTCGGACGCAAAACCACCATTCTGAAACACATCATAGCAATATCAGAAAACTAAAATATCTCGAGGGATCATTGATACCACTACTAGCTTCCTAGTCTTGTCTTGGCCTTCCTTGATTCGAGTACGGATCCTCTGCTTTCAGTAGTACGGGCCCATACTACCTTCCACATCTCTCCGTACTTTCCTCAAGAACCGCCTTGACTCCACCAAGTCACTTCTACTACTACTACTGATCTCTGCTACTCTCATCCTAGGCTTGCCCTAGGGAAATCGCTGACTCCACTCATACCAGTCCTCAGTTGTCGAAGGCCTCCTTGTAATGCTGATTAGCCACCACCTGAATACCATCACATGCAATGAGGCTCAGATAATCCTTCGAGTAAAAGACTCGTCCCTACAATGGTTGGACTCAGACAAGAGCTGCGCAATAGGGCCAAATCCAGCACTCTGAGATTATTCAACCCTGATCACATGTGATGTGACGTATTCACCTAATGGTTAACTCCCACCACTCAGAGTCCTACAAAGCACAAAGCAAGCAGCATTCGTATAAGGGAAACATACTCAGGCAAAACTATTCTCATAACGAGAAGCTACTCTAGCATACAATGCTAAGCTCGCGCTACAAGGCATAACCTAAACAGGCTATCCTACTGATGTCTACTCAATACTAGCATGCAATTCTCATAAAGTTGTAGCACATAAAGCAGGCACATAAGGCATCCTCCTAGATCCTTAGTCCTATACTAGCATGATGTTCTACTAAAGCTGGAACAATTAATCATAATAATAAAACTTGTATTGGTAATTTGGGAGTACTTACTTGAGCTCGGCTGATCGCATGCACCACACCCTTATCTTGTTTAAAAATTCTTTCCTTTCTAAGTGCTTTTCAAAATCTCATTCGAAAACATTTTTCTTTTTGAAAATCTTTTTATCTTTCCCTTAGTTTGAGTCCAGATGCACCCGGAGGTGTATCCGAATCCCTCAAACCAGGGCTCTGATACCAACTTGAAACGACCCAAAAATACGACCCGAAAATTTCATTTTTAATATAACCAAAAATCATAAAACAGAGTATACCATAATAAAACCATGTGTTGCAAGTCTCAAAACCATACTAAAATACAAATGAGAAAAACGGTGCCACGACTGTATCAAAACATATCTAAGATAGCTGATTAACTCCCAGGATAAAAACTGTAACTGTGGTATGTGCGATGCCATCATCCCAAGCTCTTCCCTTTGCTTGCGGAAGTACCTGAAACCAAAACTAAAATTGTAAGCACGAAGCTTAGTGAGCTCCCCCAAACTACCACATACCACACAATAACATATAAACCACGCACTGGGCCTTGCCCACTGCATCGGACCGAAGTCCGGCTAACCGGGGCCTTGCCCCCTACATCGGACCGAAGTCCAAAGCTGATTGGAACATCGAACCGAAGTCCGAATATGACTGGGACCTTCGTCTTTTACATCGAACCGAGTCCGAAGCTGACTAGGACATCGGACCGAATTCCGAAGCTGACTGGGACCTACGTCCCCTACATCGGACCGGAGTCCGAAGCTCACATCGGACCAAAGTCCGAAGCCGACTGGGACCTTGTCCCCTACATCGGATCGAAGTCCGAAGCTGACTGAACATAGCATAAACATATCATCTAGCATAAACACATAACCCTGTCTGAACCACGAAGGCATCAAACATACTAACTACTACATCGGACCGAGGTCCGAAGCTGACTGCTAGCTAAACGGGCCGACATTGTGGCCTTAGACCCGTTACTACTGGAAGGAAACTCACCTCGTGAACTGGCTGCAGTGTGAATGGCTCTGAAAGCTAACTGCTGCTGCTCCGGTATCTCCCCGGCTACAAGGCCATAAACACACTCAATCAAATACTAAACACTGCACTGGGGTAAAATGACTCTTTTACCCTTGGTCAAAGTCAACTCCCTCGGTCAAAGTCAACCCACAGTTGACCTGACTCGCCGAGTTGGGCTGCCAACTCGCCGAGTCTCTAATCTCATTTCACAACCCCACTCGTGGCTACTCGTCGAGTATGGCATCGACTCGACGAGTACTCTCTCGATCCAAAAACTCAGACAATCTTCATCCGACTCGCCGAGTCATATGAACAACTCGACGAGCTGTTCTTGAGCTTAAGAAGATTGCCTTGGACTCGCCGAGTTGTATGAACAACTCGTCGAGTCCCTCCATTACTGAGTCTGCTCTCCAACTCACTGAGTCCACTCTACTACTCACGGCTTCCACTCGACAACACTCAAAAAGGGGAAAAACAGGACTCGCGACTTGACTCGCCGAGTCGTTCTTCCGACTCGCCGAGTCACATCCATGCAACTACTCTAAACTCGATTCTGTTTGAATCCATTGCATACAAATGATAGATCTGAGTCCAATAAGCTGATCCATCACGTAAAGTTTCCAACTTTACGTGTACAAACACATGAAAAAGGAGATATAGGCTAAAAAGGCACTTAAAAGAGTAGATCTAGGGTTATCATGCAAAATAGCTCCATAAAGGCAATAGATCTGGGCTCTACAACTCCTAAATGAACAGATCTAAGGATATCTCGACATAATAGGGTATCCATACAATCATAAGGCTTGAGGAAAGCATCAAACTAGATCTAGAAGAGTTCTAATGGAGGTTAAAAGCATAAAACAGGAGGGAATCCGAAGAATACCTCAAAGAACTCTGATTTGCCCTTGGATCTTCGCTCTACACCTCTTCTCTTTGCTCCTTTCTTCTTCTCCTTCTTCAAGCCTTCAAAATTTAACACAAGAACACTTAGATCACTCAAGGATGGATTAGGGTTTTCTCACAGCTTTCTGAGGGTGAAGGAGGCAAGATTGGGGGCTATAAGGTGGCTTAAATAGTGAACAACCCGGGGATTTAGGGTTTCTTCCAGGCAGGCAGACTCGCTGAGTCCCGAATATGGACTCGCCGAGTCGCCGACTAACACGTGCTCGAAAATCCCGTCCCTACTCGGCGAGTCAGGCTATGAACTCGCCTAGTCCCTCTTGCAAATTTCTAATTAAATACTATGGAATCATCATACCGGAAATGGGTCGTTACAATTCCATTCCATCATGCAAACCAAACACTTTTCATCTCTTTTCACTTGATACACTTTAGTTTCCATGAGTAACTTTCAAATAAAAGTAAATGATTAATTATAGCTACCCATGAAAAAGCAATCTCTTTTGACATGTGATTATATCATGTAAGATTCACATGTGATTATATAAAGTGATATTTACATGTAGTTGTATCTTTTAAGATTCAAGTGTGAAATTGAAAAGAAAATTAAAAAAATTAACGAAGAACACTCACACAAAATGCATGTGTGCAAGTAGACGTAATTCATATGTAATTCACTTGTGATTTACATGTGAATCACATGTCATTCATATGTGAGTCACTTGTGATTTACATGTAAATCACTTGTAATTAATATGTGATTCACATGTGATTCATATGTGAATTACATGTGACTCATATGTGAATCACATGTGATTCAGATGTAAATCACATGTGATTTACATGTGATTCACAAGTGATTTACATGTGAAGCACATATAAATCACATGTGATTTACATGTGAAGCGCATATAAATCACATGTGATTCACATGTAATGTCAAATATGGAGAACATTATAATGTAATGTCACCAACCACTCACCACTTTCATCTAGCTCAATAACATAAGATTTCTCATTCAACTCCTTGAATACACCTTTAGACATTTTACAATATCGGTTGAAAACAATAAACAGAAAATTGTTAAAACACATTGAAATAGAATTTTTTTTGTAGAAATAGATAAATGGAAGTGGTTTTGTTTTACTACACCAACTATGTACAGTGAAGAGTTCATATTCCAGTAGTAAAAAACATAAAGGAAATTCATAACTAAACAAAATAGTGTCAATAATATAAGAATAATAACTTGTGTAGTTAAAAAGGAACGGTTGAAAGACAAATCAAAATAGAAACACAGGAGCAATTTCGACATCAAATTCAGATTTCCAAGATTTAATCCATGCAAATCTAATTACAATTTTATCCATTATCACAAGGAAATTCCAACCTCAACGAATCCAAATTTCACTAAAGAAACATCAAATCTGTATATACCAGTCAATAAAGTATAATTATTATAAGAATCAAAGGACGTAACAGAATCAATTTGAGAAAAAATCTGATTATTGGACGCTCGATATAAACAAAGTCAATAAAGCTCTGTGATTGTCTAGTGAAAAACCGTTTCGTTCTTGAGATCCATCGGAACTGTCTCATTGTTATACTTCATCAAAAACATATCCAGTCGAAATCAACTAAAGACAAAAAGGAAAAATAATCAAAACATTGGATAAGAAACCTACAATTCTTAACAAAGTTCAAATAATTAGTAGAGGACGTTGGTACTTACTAGACGAAATTCATTGTCGGTGTGAATGCAAAAGCGACTTCGGATGGAGATAGAGAAAGAGCTTTGATGGAGGATAAAATCGATTTTGGATGCTGGTTCTGGATTGGGAACAAACGAAGATGAAGCTGAGAGAGAAAGAATGACGATGAGAAAGATCTAATTTCAGTACCATAAATCCCCTTCGATAGATTTCAATCGCGTACCCCCGTGTTTAATTTCTTCAAATATTTACAAAAATGCAACAAAACATCTTAGCCTTCTATTATTTTAATCTAACGGTCCTCATTTGGTTCTTGGGAAACTATAAGTTCTCAAATGATCCTCTCTCTCTCTCTCTCTATATATATATATATATAAGACCTTGGAGGGTTTCCAAGGCATCTTTGGGCTAAGACCTCGGGGGGGGGGGGGGGGGGGGTTGTTACGAGCCACCCGAAGTAAGACCCTAGAGGGTTTCCAGGGCATCCCTATATGTTGTATGCATGGATTATATGTTTATGTAGCTTTTTTTATCTAATATGGATTATGTGATTATGTGGTTTGTGTGGGGTATGCTCTAGGGAACTCACTAAGCGTTAGCTTACAGTTTGATGATTTGTTTCAGGTACTTCTGAGCCTAAGGGCAAGGCAATGTTTGATGGTGCGGCATGCATTTCCAGCCTTCAATTTGATAAGACGCTCTTATGTTTTGAATAAAATGTTAATGTTATGAATTTTGAAAACAATGGTCAATGTTACTTCATATTTTATGGAAATGTTTGGTTAATCAAAAATGAAAATTTTATTTGAAAATTTGGGTCGTTATAGTGCTACGTTGGACAGATGTTGGTAAAGACCCCGAATTAGTGATATTTTTTTATCAAATTCAAAATATTTTCTAGTTTCCCCAACATTCTCTTATATTACAATTGTTTTCTTATGATACTTACTTTTTTTTTAAAATAGCATCATGTCTCTTTGCGACATTTTATTGAAAAATTTTACTGCAATTTCCTTTTACAAAACAAACCCACCAAGATAGTATACGTTTAAACATTTGGAAATAATCGTTGTTACCTCTACAAAGAAAAAATAGCTAGAATGTACTCCGCATACGTGATTAACTCAAACAACAACATTCAACAATCATAAATTTGTAAACACACATTGAATTGCATTCTCTAGTTCTGAATTGGTTCCAAAACAAATGATTTCAACATCTTCATTCAAATCAACACCACAAGTAAATTGCATCACTGCGGTTGAAGTTGCATCGATTATCTTTAACTTTCGCTCCTTGCTATCATCTTCAGGCAATAAATCAAGCCGTCTTTTGAAATTTTCTGGTGAAAAATTGAATGAAGGCTTGCAAAAGGTTCAAGTAAGGGTTTAGGTTTCAGATATGGTTTACTATTTGGTACTAGAGGTAAGGCCGCACCAGGAATCATTATCGTTGGTGGTTTTGAGCGGCGACCTAGTGGCGATTTTCGAAGATCCTTTTCTAGTTCGATCTCTCCTTTCTTCTAATCTTCGCTCAAACAAAGGGAGGCGAGGTAAATGATGGTAAATGAAGAAGTGGAGGAGGTGGTTTATGTGTAACATCCCCAATAAGGAACTATAACTTCTCAGACCTTAACCTTTTATATATTTATGTCAAGATTGGTCCTTATGTTGAACAAGGTGGCAATTGAGTATGCGAGGCGTACACATGTGTACGCGCAGCGTACTCATGCGCTTAGCTTGATCGTTGAGGCCACCTAGTATGTTGGGCGTACCAGAGGGTAGGCTGGATGTACTAGGCTCAGAATGAAACCCTAATACCTTCTTGTAGGCCTATTTAAAGAACATGATGGCCTCATTTATAGCCACCATTACCAACCTCCAACCTCCTCCAAACCGTAATCTAGTTCCTCTAGCTTGTGTGGGTGATTGCAACTCATTTGAGTGTTCATGTGAAGCTTTTGGTGGAGAGGGAACATTGAAGGAAGGATAGTTTATGCTTCTAGCTCTTGGATCTGAGTTCTACTTTAGTTGGTGCATCTTGTAGAGGTATCAAGTTGAAAACTTCTTTATTGTTTGTTCTAGTTCTTGTTATGGGTCCTTTTTAGGGTTTTATGTCCCAAGTATAGAACTTTGTGTGTTTGGTGAACTCCAGAGCTATTCTTCTGTCCTTTTAGGTTTGTCAGAGTATTATAATCCATAAAAATGAGTGCTTGTGTAACGCCCGTAGATTAGGGCTAGTCAATTTAGAGACGATAAACATCAAAAAATGACTTTTTGATAGAATATTATTTAGAATTAATAATCCTAACTAAGTTGTAGTATATGTTACAAGGATTCCGTACATATAAAGAACGCCGAAATCCGAGTTATAACGAAGAAGTTATGACCTGTCGAAGTTTCGCGACAGAACCGACACGACACAACGCGACGTAAAAAGTGAATTTACGTTAGAGCGATATTTAGCCTTAGCAATCTAAATGAAAGTCGTAGAATATGTTAAACTGTGAGCGTGCATAAAAAGAACGTCCAAATCTGACTTCGTATGAGGAAGTTATGTTTTTTCTAAGTTTCAACTTAGCGGTTTTTAGCCGGAACAATCTGAACGAGAATCGAAGATCTCGTTAATTGTAGTGAAACGATAAAAAGATAGGCGAAAACGGATGTCGGATGAAGAAGTTATGAATTTATAACGGAGTTTTCCTGTCCCGGCCTACTAAAATAATATAATAAAAATAAAGTCAAAATTTGCCGATGGAGTCTAAACAAAAGTTGTAGAGTGTAGTCTCACCTATGCATGGATATAAAGAACGTCAAAAACGGAGTTCGTATGAGGAAGATATGAATTTTTGAAGTTTATTAAATATTTTCGATATTAAATTTAATTATAAATTTTCGATATTATCCAAGGGGTGGAGTCACCGGGCTTATCCAGGTTACGCCCAGCGTAACCTAAGATTACGCCCAACATAAGTCGAAGTTCCAGACCCTATAAAAGGGAGTCGAGTGCAGCCGATTCATTTGCTCATTTCTCTTCTTTCTCTCGCGTTTTTACATCGTTTTTCGTGCAAGAATTATCCCGAAGCCTCGGTATTATTCCCGAGCCCCGAAGCAAGTCCTGAGGCCCCGAAGATCCCGAGAAGTGAAATTCCCGAGCCGAAGCTCTGCCCGCGAGGAGCCCGGTTTTTGTGAATATCTTCCAGATCTACCGAAGAATACTACTTTTACAAGCCGTAGTGCTGTCCGATCATCTTCTGATCAAGTGAGTGTATAGTCCCTTTCATAAACACGATTTTAATACAAGTATTGTTTGAATGTATTAATTATATGTTTGGTGTGAGTGTGTAGTTACTTTCTTCTAATACATAAATACGAAGTATTTACAATGAAATACGTGTTATGTGTTTATATATATATAATGGCGTTGATTTGAAGGGGGTACCTAATCTCTTTCAAATGCACGATTTTATACAAGTATCGATTTAACGTACTAAGTATATGTGTTATGTGAGTGTATCGATGTTATCTTCTAATCTCATAGATATGATTTATTCTCTATGAAATATGTGTTATGTTTATGTGCCTCGTCTTTTATCTGGATTGTGTTTTGAATAAACATATTATACAGGTTTTAAACTATGTCTAAAAATGTATATTTTATCTAATAAAATGTTGGGTAGAACATGGGTAGATAGTTGTCTTGTGATAAAAGGATGAGAGGCATCGATGTCATTGTAATCCAGTCATCTAGCGGAATTTAGATGACGACCACGAACTTTTCTAGACAGTCCAGTGGAACGCTAGCAGGCTCATAACCTGTAGGTGTTAATGAACTTGGGTGTTCATTCGTTGTATTCCATCCCCCTCATGGTTGCCTTATTTGACTTATATTACTGAGGAACCCCCAAAACATGTGTTGTCGCCCCAATGAAATATTCTTAGACTAGGTCCCTTGTGTTAGTTGTCTTAGGGACGTAAGGTGAGAATAACGGGAATGGGTAATTGGGTTATTAATTGTTGATGAAATTAAATTAATTATTTATTGTGGGTTGAAAACCCTATATGCTCACCAGGCTCCCAAGCCTGACCCACTCAGTTTTCTTTGCATTAAAGGTAATGACACAAAATTACAAGTTGGTGGACTTGACAAGAGATTTTGGAATATAGATCAGTAGTTATAAATAACTGTTGAAAGGTCTATTTTATACTGTTTATGCTTTTGGTCTGTATCGGAACATGACATCTCGAGATTTTATTATTTAATGAAAATACATTCTCTTTGAGAAACGTTTTGATAAATTTTATCATATTTTGTTTGGGAACAAATTCCGCAACTCTTTAAATCAAAGGATTACTCTGAAATCATTTTAAAAGCATAAATTAAACCGGCCTTTTCTAGCCGTGAAATTGGGGATGTCACAGCTTGGATGTCTTAATCCTCCATGCATGAGTTGTATTGTCTGTTGTGTTGAGAAAGCTAGAGTTTTTAGGATTGGGTCTTGTCCAGCCATGCAAAGTCTTAAAGTCAGCAACTTTATGTATCAAGAGGTTGTATTTAGCTCAAATCTATAGTTGGAATGATTGTCTTAACGAATTAAGACCTAGTGAAGTGGAAAAAAGGAGTCTGATTACGTCATGTGTACTCCCAGCTATGCTCAGTGTAGCACTGAGGATACACGTTGCATGCTTAGCTAGTAGTACGCCCAATGTAGAGGTTTGTATGCCCAACGTACTTGTTGGGCATTGACTTTCGTTTTCTTTCGAGTTTTTGGTCAATTTGTGAGCTTTTAGCCAAAAAGAGGCAAAATGGACTTTTTACCCTCTTGAGATTTAGTAGAGAGGCTCAGTCTAGCATTTTGGGGTTATTAATATTATTTATTAATTAGAGTTAAATGTGACATATTTTAGGCGGATTCTAGACCGGCAACTCGGGTGTGAGATTTATTGTTTTCTGCATGAGGTGAGTCTTCTCACTATACTTATCTGTGTGGTGATGCATATATTGACCGGAGGGTCTTATTTGTATTATTGATCGGAGGGTATTATTTTCTTATACCGAGATATGTGTTTTTATGCATTCTGTCTTTGTGACTTATATATTGAGTTATATTGAGTTATGAGTTATGACTGGAGGGTCCATACTGAGACATGAGACCGGAGGGTCTTCACTGAGACACATGACCGGGGGGTCCTTAATGTGATATAGCCATGAGAGGCTAATTATTTGTGTATGTGATATTTTGGGGAACTCACTAAGCTTTGTGGTTATAGTGTTGATGTAAATGTGTTTCAGGTACATCTTAGGATCGTGGGAAGGCGCCGACATGATTTTACACACTCGTCTGCTAATGGGGATATTTGTGGATTCTGGGATATTTTGACTTTGTTTTATGATGTTATGTATTTGACAATTTTATTTGGCATGAGATTGTGTTACAAACTATGTTTTTGGGAATCCTAAAAATGAAAATTTTATTTAAAATTTTTTAGCGTAACAAGTTGGTATCATAGCCTTGGGTTGAGGGATTCGGGCACAGCCTCGGGTATGTCTGGACTCAAACCGAGGAGTTTATTACATCTTTCAAAAATAAATTATTTATACTAAAAAGATTTTTCTAAAAGAGTAAAGAACTTTTAAGAGAAAAGCAGGGTGAAGTAGTGTGTACAATCATCCAGAGCCCGTGCGGTGATTTCCTAAAATACCCATACTTGATTATATGATGAGATGAGTTATTATTGAGTTGTTAGAACTTCATGCTAGATGGTAGGATAAGTATCTACATGAATTATGATCTAGAGTTTCCTAATTCGTGATGATTTAGCCTAGGAGGCATTTCCTTGATTGAACCTATTCTTGCTATTTGCTCTGTGTATGTTGAGTGATACATGGTTAAGACTTTATAGCCTTAGATTGCATGATTTAGCCTTTCTTCCTGTTCCTTGTTTGGTTGTGGACTTAAGGAATAATCATTTATTCGACTGTCTATAGATCCCTATATCATGTACGATTGGTGTGCATGGAGTAGACGACGAGAATGACGGATATCCTTGCGAGGCAGTTGGGCGTTGGGAGTAGTCTAGGATGAGTACCTATATATTCAGTTTGAGAAGTCTGCTGAGAGAATAGTTAGATATCCATGTGGGATAGAGTACTTGTGACTTTTGATTTTAAGAGGATGACTTGGGGAGAATAGGGGTTGGTGTGGAAGGTAGTATTGGGCCCGTATTACAGAAAGCACCGAATCCGTATGCGACTCAAGAAGGAATCTTAGGATGCTAAGGAGCTTGTGGGGATGTATAAGTGTTGTGCATGCATTTTATCTTGTTGTAAGTCCCTAATTTGATTGTGTATCAATCATATCCGTTTGATGGTGCGGAACCCCAACCAAACAGATGATGTCAGATCAAATAGAAGAGAAGGAGAAGAAGATGATGATGAATCTTGTATTGATGAATATAATGATGATCCCGATACAAGAGATTCAAACACACTAACACACTTCTGTTCTTCTCTCTCTCTAGTCTATGTCTCACACGTTCATCAATCTACTCCTCAAACCTAACACCTATATATATACTAGGGAATATGGGCTTGGAGAACATGGGTCGTAAATGGGTTTACGGCCGTAAACGTATTTACGGTCATAAACTCAATCGTAAACACGTATACGACCGTAAACACCAAGTTGTTTATGGTCCAAGACACAAAAATACATTTTCCTAGAAAAGTAAAGTATAAACCGTGACATCCCCAAATTTCACGGCCAGAAAAGACCGATTTGTTTATGTTTTATTTTTAAAATCAGAGTAATCGTTTAAAGAAAACTGTTGCGGAATTTGTTCCCAAAACAAAAATATGATAACCATTTATCAAAACATTTCTCAAAGAGAATGTATTTTCATTAAATAATAAAACCTCGGGATGTCATGTTCGATACAGACCAAAAGCATAAACAATATAAAATAAACCTTGCAACAATTATTTATAACTACTGATCTATAATCCAAAATCTCTCGTCAAGTCCACCAACTTATACCCTTGTTCCATTACCTGTAATGCAAACAAAACTGAGTGGGTCAGGCTTGAAAGCCTGGTGAGCATATAGGGTTTTCAACCCACAATAATACATTTATTATATTCAATTATCAAACAATCAACCCAAATACCCATCCCCATATCTCCATTATTTTCTCAAGGGTTTACCCTAAGAATCTACTATCCTTCATTCATTCATTCCTAAGGATTTACCTAAGGAATTGGCACAAGGTCCACTTGCTACCACGTTTTATACAACAGGCACTACGTCACATAGTCACCAGGGTTCATACAATAGGCACTACGTCTCATAGTCACCAAGGTTTACACAATAGGCACGAAGTCACATCGTCACCAAGGTTTATCAAACACGCACGGAGTCGCATCGTCACCAAAGCTTACTCAATAGGCACAAAGTCGCATCGTCGCCAAAGCTTTATTTAATAGGCACGAAGTCGCGTCGTCACCAAAGCTTTACTTAATAGGCACGAAGTCGCATCGTCACCAACTATTCCATCTACCCATGTTCTACCCAACATTTTTTGTAGATATAAATATAAGCACAATTTAAATCATTTAACACCCGTATAAAAACATCAATTCCAAGCCCATCTCAAATATACAAATAATATATAACACATAGCACGTATTTCATAGCTAATACTTTATATTTATGTGTTAGAAGAAAGTAACTATACACTCACTTGTTCAGAAGATGATCGGACATCACTACGGCTTGTAAAAGTAGTATTCTTAGGTAGATCTGGAAGATCTTTACACAAACCGGGCTCCTTGCGGGCAGAGCTTCGGCTCGGGAATTTCACTTCTCGGGATCTTCGGGGCTCGGGAATGATACCGGGGCTTCGGGATAATTCTTGCACGAAAAACGATGCAAAAACGCGAGAGAAAGAAGAGAATTGAGCAAATGAATCGGCTGCACTCGACTCCCTTTTATAGGGTCTGGATTCACGATTTACATTGGGCGTAATCTTAGGTTACGCTAGGCGTAACCTGGATAAGCCCGGTGACTCCCCCCTTGGATAATATCGAAAATTTATATTTAAATTTAATATCGAAAATATTTAATAAACTTCAAATATTCTTATCTTCCTCATATGAACTCCGTTTTTGACATTCTTTTTATCCCCGAGTAGGTGAGACTACGCTCTACAACTTTCGTTTAGAATTCGTCGGCTAATTTTGACTTTATTTTTATTATTTATTTTAAGTAGGCCGGGACAGGAAAACTCCGTTATAAATTCACAACTTCATCATCCGACGTCCGTTTTCGCCTATCTTTTTATTGTTTCACTAAAATTAACGTGATCATCGATTCTCATTTAGATTGTTTCGGCTAAAAACCGCTCGGTCTCCAATCGAGTATTCGGGCTGCATACTGCTAAGTCGAAACTAAGAAAAATCATAACTTCCTCATTCGAAGTCAGATTTGGACGTTCTTTTTATGCATGCTCATGGTTTAACGTATTCTACGACTTTCATTTAGATTGCTAAGGCTAAATATCACTCTAACATAAATTCACTTTTTACGTCGCGCTGTGTCGTGCCGGTTCTGTCGCGAAACTTCGACAGGTCATAACTTCTTCGTTATAACTCGGATTTCGGCGTTCTTTATATGTACGAAATCCTTGTAACATATACTACAACTTAGTTAAGATTATTCATTCTAAATAATCTTCTATCAAAAAGTCATTTTTGACGCTTATCGTCTCTAAATTAACTAGCCCTGATCTATGGGCGTTACAATTATCTCCCCCTTAGGATGATTACGTCCCGGAATCATCAACGAAACAGTCCTTACGTTAAATTTCCATCCTTATTAAAAACCGTGATGCTCAATCATTCATCTGCTTTTCATACTATGTTGGACTTTCAATCGTAACCTTCAAGTTACAAAATAAATCCTTATTGTGGACTCCTTCTTCTTCTTAGGATAAATATATTCATTTATCTATTGTAACTAACCGATGGGTCGTGTCCCGATGACCTTTCATCATAGTCGGACTCAATTGATATGACCACTAGGGTCGAAATAACAACTATCTTACTAGTCATTACCGAAACAATGGTAATGACATACTTGAATAAAACAGAATCAATTACTAGCTTCTTGGTAACCTTGCGACTTCCCATGATCCAAGCGTGAGTCCTGTGCTTCCGGTAGTGTAGATCTCTACTACCATTCACACCTACTCATACTCGTCCCAAGTATTGTCTAGCAGTTAACCAAGTCACCATACCTAAATCATATAATCATTCAACACATCAGATAACAAAACCAGGGTTTATATTAATTCTTGAAACTATTACACAAAAGTTCAAGTTCACCCTATACTACGCCTTTAGCAGGATATGCTTCATGATACAGACTTTATATATTAATATGAAGTCTTCATCTTTTAATCCTCCCATCGTTTTCTGCTTCGTCGAGGAACATGTGGAATGCCCTTGGCTGTGGAGGTGCGTTTTTCTTTGGGAAGTCTTTAGAAACATGCCCTTCTTCGTTACATCCGTAGCACACCTTTTTGTTAGCTACGCATTTGTTGGCGAAATGCCCTGTCTTCCCACATTTGTAGCAGGTCGTCTCCTCGTTACACTTCCCGAAGTGTTTCTTTTTACACTTCTCACACCACTTAGCTTCATCTCTTCCCCTAGATTTCGAGAATTTTGTTTCTTTGTTGATCATTGAAGATCCTTCATGTTTCCTTTTCCCTCCAACTTCAGCTCTCTCCAGACCCTTTTCTTTTATTTGGGTCTCAACATTTTTGGCTGCCTAGATGGCGGCTTTCAGAGTGGTTGCTTGTTTGACTATCGGACCAAAGTCTGCTGGTAATCCATTGGCAAACTTGTTGACCTTGGAAAGTTCCGTTGGAATTAGGTATGGAATAAGCTTCATCTCTCCGTAAAGCTTGTAGCGTACTCAGTGAATTTCAATTTTCCCTTCTTCAGATTCTGGAACTAATTGTTGATTTCAAGAAGATCCTGCTCAGAGCAGTATTGCATTTACAGTTGCACCACGAACTCTTCCCAAGACATCTTGCTAGCTTCCCCCTTGGGCATCGAACCAGCCAGTAACTTCCACCAGCTCAGTACTCTAGATTTTAACAGAGGAATTACAAGAGCGGTCTTCTGTCTGTTGCTATACTCGCAACTTTCGAACATTGTCTCCATCTCGGAGATCCAGTCCATGACTTGCACCGGTGTCGAGCTCCCAGAAAGACACGGTGGTTTGGATGCCATGAAATCCTTGTACTTTCATCCACGTCTGTCATTTCATCCATCCTGGTTGTTTTGGCAAACTATTGGTGGGTTGGCTTGACCAACGGTCCCACTGTAGTTTCCTCCTTCAGACTGCCTTCCATTTACTTCGGGCTCTTCAACTTGAATTGACAATTCTTCGCGATTCTGCCTAATCAGACGCCTGGTTTCTTCCATCTGATGATCCAACAGTTCTTGGATCATCACTTGAACTCCGGCCATTGTCATTGGTTCAGGCGTTGCTGCTACAACGGGTATTTGTTCAATCATTGGTATTTGATTCCTGTTTTCATCAGCATTTCCAACTCCACTCCTTGTTCTCACCATTTTTGATACACCGAATAATGTGAAATTAGATCCTTATTCACGATAGATATTCAAATCATCCTTATCACTCTGAAACGTTTACATGCTAGTTCTAATATCGTAGACGCACGCTTAGAATCCTAAACACATAAGGTTTCCAGATCCGGTCGGCAACAGACCATAGATCCGAACAAATAATATCATATATAGCAAACATATAACAATTAGCACATAATAGCATTTTAGGCAATTTTCCTAAAATATACTAGTGCTCGTGTCTTAAAATATGGTAGACACTCATCTCACAATTATTGCTTAACATTCTAAGTTTAAGTCTAGAAATCCTACAAATTCCTAGTTCGCTTAAACTAATGCTCTGATACCAACTGTGACATCCCCAAATTTCACAACCAGAAAAGACCGATTTGTTTATGCTTTATTTTTAAAATCAGAGTAATCGTTTAAAGAAAACTGTTGCGGAATTTGTTCCCAAAAACAAAAATATGATAACCATTTATCAAAACATTTCTCAAAGAGAATGTATTTTCATTAAATAATAAAACCTCGGGATGTCATGTTCGATACAGACCAAAAGCATAAACAATATAAAATAAACCTTACAACAGTTATTTATAACTACTGATCTATAATCCAAAATCTCTCGTCAAGTCCAACTTATACCCTTGTGCCATTACCTGTAATGCAAACAAAACTGAGTGGGTCAGGCTTGGGAGCCTGGTGAGCATATAGGGTTTTCAACCCACAATAATACATTTATTATATTCAATTATCAAACAATCAACCCAAATACCCATCCCCATATCTCCTTTATTTTCTCAAGGGTTTACCCTAAGAATCTACTATCCTTCATTCATTCATTCCTAAGGATTTACCTAAGGAATTGGCACAAGGTCCATTTGCTACCACAGTTTATACAACAGGCACTACGTCACATAGTCACCAGGGTTCATACAATAGGCACTACGTCTCATAGTCACCAAGCTTTACACAACAGGCACGAAGTCACATCGTCACCAAGGTTTATCAAACATGCACGAAGTCGCATCGTCACCAAAGCTTACTCAATAGGCACGAAGTCGCATCGTCACCAAAGCTTTACTTAATAGGCACGAAGTCGCATCGTCACGAAAGCTTTACTTAATAGGCACGAAGTCGCATCGTCACCAACTATTCCATCTACCCATGTTCTACCCAACATTTTTGTAGATATAAATACAAGCACAATTTAAATCATTTAACACCCGTATAAAAACATCAATTGCAAGCCCATCTCAAATAGACAAACAATATATAACAAATAGCACGTATTTCATAGCTAATACTTTATATTTATACGTTAGAAGAAAGTAACTATACACTCACTTGATCAGAAGATGACCGGACATCACTACGGCTTGTAAAAGTAGTATTCTTAGGTAGATCTGGAAGATCTTCACAAAAACCGGGCTCCTTGCGGGCAGAGCTTCGGCTCGGGAATTTCACTTCTCGGGATCTTCGGGGCTCGGGAATGATACCGGGGCTTCGGGATAATTCTTGCACAAAAAACGATGCAAAAACGCGAGAGAAAGAAGAGAATTGAGCAAATGAATCGGCTGCACTCGACTCCCTTTTATAGGGTCTGGATTCACGATTTACGCTGGGCGTAATCTTAGGTTACGCCTAGCGTAACCTGGATAAGCCCGGTGACTCCCCCCTTGGATAATATCGAAAATTTATATTTAAATTTAATATCGAAAATATTTAATAAACTTCAAAAATTCATATCTTCCTCATACGAACTCCGTTTTCGACGTTCTTTATATCCCCGCGTAGGTGAGACTACGCTCTACAACTTTCGTTTAGACTTCGTCGGCTAATTTTTGACGTTATTTTTATTATTTATTTTTAGTAGGCCGGGACAGGAAAACTCCGTTATAAATTCATAACTTCATCATCCGACGTCCGTTTTCGCCTATCTTTTTATCGTTTCACTACAATTAACGAGATCTTCGATTCTCGTTTAGATTGTTTCGGCTAAAAACCGCTCGGTCTCAAATTGAGTATTCGGGCTGCATACTGCTAAGTTGAAACTTAGAAAAATCATAACTTCCTCATACGAAGTCAGATTTGGACGTTCTTTTTATGCACACTCATGGTTTAATGTATTCTACGAATTTCATTTAGATTGCTAAGGCTAAATATCACTCTAACGTAAATTCACTTTTTACGTCGCGCTGTGTCGTGCCGGTTCTGTCGCGAAACTTCGACAGGTCATAACTTCTTCGTTATAACTCGGATTTTGGCGTTCTTTATTTGTACGGAATCCTTGTAACATATACTACAACTTAGTTAAGATTGTTCATTCTAAATAATCTTCTATCAAAAAATTATTTTTTGATGCTTATCGTCTCTAAATTGACTAGCCCTGATCTACGAGCGTTACATAAACCATATTTTTGACCCAACAATCTCCTCCTTTGTTTATAACTTTCTTTTCTTAATTGAACCAACAAGCCCCCCCTAAAAAGTAGCTGGCTTTTTTTTGTCAATCTTCATTGAGAGCTTAACTTCAGCATTTATCTTCAATGAATGACTTCATCTTGAGCACTTGGGCTTTTCTTCAAAAATTTAACATTGAACGCACATTGGATGAGGAGGCTTCTTCTAGAGATTCTTGAAAATTGGTGCTTTCAGCTTGAGAATCTTTAGAGAGAAATAATTTTATGGATCACTTCAGCAGGTTTAACATAGCAGCAGATTGATTGAGGAGGCTTCAATGCAATCCATCACATAATCTTCAAGTGCAGCTTCACCTTGCTTCTGGGGTTGAAAGATTGAATTTGAAAGAATAATCTTCATTTCTTGCTCCTTCGAATGAAAATTCTTCGATGATCACGGATGAAGCTTTGGCTCAGAAATCTTCGCTTCACTCTCCATGAGTCTTATCCATACCTGAAATCACTTTTCAAGACAAAACAAAACTAAAAGAAAACTTAAAACGGAAACAAAACAGAAATAACACTATTTTTGGATTTTTAATTTTCTGATTTTTGTTTGATTTTTTTTCTTTTTTTTTTAATTCTCCCCCTAAATTTGTGCATAGAGGAAAAACTATGAACAAATTTAACAGAAACAAAAATATTTGGGATCAAAGTTGTTAGACAGCCTTAGTCTACTTATTGGTACCTTTATCTTCATGTCCATGTCTGATCGATCGTTGGTATTGTGGTCCATTTAAACACGAAAAATTTGTGACAATTTTGAACAGACTAATAATGACAAGACATTTTGATCCTATATTCTTAGATATATTTCCTAGGGACCATTTAGTTGACGACGATCAGGGATATTGTTGTCCACCTAAATTGAGCAGCGAGATCTACAGACAATCTGTATCTGTTCAATTTTAATTTTACTAGAACGTGTTTCCCGCTTCCTGATATGCTCCAGCCATCAAGGACTTCCAGAATACTCTTTACACCGGGTGAGAAGACAATTATTAAGAGAGAAGATAGATTTAGAATGCATATGCTGTACATCCAGGTCGGATCTCTTCCAATCATGCAAAGGATGAAACATATGACTAACTGAATTTTTTAGAGGGATTGAGAAGAGAATGGTGCATATACTGTGTTCCAGGTCGGATTTTGATTCACGCAAAGGAGACAGTATATGGCTAGCAGATAGAAAGAATTGCATAGAGAGAAGATACAGAGAGACATAATTGCATATGTCACAGTCCAGGTCGGATCTCTCGATCACGTAGAGGAGGCAACATATGGCTAACAGACAGAAAGAAAGAAAATAACTTTCTACATACCTAATTTATCGGAATACCCCAGTCACCCCATCAATACCGGAATTAAGGACAGAATCCGCACATCGAGGAAAAGTGAATCCACAATTCTAGATACGGGTTCTTTTAGTGTGACCGGTAGATTCCCATGTATATCTCCCTGCTCAACCTATTCAAGCGTCGTATTGTCAGGCTAAACGAATCTAACTAGTTCAATATTTCTCAAGTCCTTGAATTCCTAAGTTCATATCTTCCTAGTCAATTCCATTTAGAATCTTTCGTGCCTACCGACGCATCGAGCACAGAGCGTAGACAATTCAATTCTGGTACATTACATGGATTCAGATTGTCCATTATCACTTGATAATATCACTTCCCAAACAATACCTACTAACGAAAAACTATTAAGAAAATGAAAAATTGTCTTTAAAATGAATCACAGTAAGATAAATTCAGGAGTATAGAGAAGAAAACGCAAACCGTAATTCACCGATTGAATCTGCATCCAGAAGGTCTGAGAACAGCACGCATAATCTCAGAACAGATCCGAAAATTCTTCATGTCGTTAAGCACAAACCCCATGTGATCCCTTCCTTTCTTCCCATCTTGCAAAGGACACATATTCTCAAACAAAAGTATGAATGTTGTACAGTTGAGAGATGTCCCCTATCATGTGCCTGGAACAGCCACTACCAACAAACCGAAGTCTGATGATATGCCTCCATAGCTGTTCCGACACAGAGCGTGATTAGTTGGTCTTTGGAACCCAGTCCATTTTGAAACTGGGTCGACCTTTGTCATCATTGCAGGGTACTCTCTCCCATGACATATCTTGTTTATCACAAACAGAAGATGATGAAATATTAGAGTCATGTGAAGATTTGGGAGTTTTCACCTTTGGTACCTAGCTATATTCAGGTTTAACCCATTTCTTATTCGATCCGATGGGTGCCTCGGCACTTGATTTGGAACTTGAAGCTGGCTGCCGAGATGACTTTGACCTAACCGGTATTGGCTTCACATGAGCATCTCTTGAACTAGACTTCCGGGCCAAAATTCCCATCTTGACCTTGGGATTCGGATTCTTGGCAATGTGGGTTTGATTCTTGGCCTTCTGCACGTTCCAGTCACCATTGTCTAAACGTGACCTTGAGGAGTTTCTTTTGGAGTATCTCCCTCTTGGCGCGTTCTGCCAGCCTTGAGTATAGTAGGGAACATATGCGCGATTAGGACAATTTCTGGCAATGTGTCCAGGTGTTCCACAGTGAAAACAAGTCTTTTTCTTCACTGTGATGTTATTTATTCCTGCCCCTGGTGGTGTATCCATGCCTTGTCTATTATTGATCCCATATGCACACTTGCAATAGGCACTCTGTTGCGTTGGAATTGGAGGCCTGTATTTCTCAACGGCAGGTTTGTTAGGAGTAACAGAATTCGAAGCAACAGATTCTGAGTTCAAGGAGTCATTGGTTTGTTCAATAGTGTTCTCTTTGTTCTCATCTTCTGCTACTTTACCTGCACATGAAGTAGAAACATTAGAATCTTCAACCTGAATATCTCCTGACACAAATCCAGATGGTTTGCCATATTGAAAATGTGCCTCCTTGTCAATTTCTTTCTGTTTCATAGGGATAGATGTGTAGTTATGATTGAAAGGTGGAGGAACACTATCATACCCTAGACCCTTGTTTTGATTATCTTTGAATTTTAATTGGGTTTCAAATAAGGACTCGACTGTCTGACTTGACGCAATATAATTTTTGAAACTAACATCTGTTTTTCCACACTTAATTTTCAAAGTGTCAAGTTCTTCAGTTACAACAACAAGTTGTCTCTTAATATAGTCATAATTTTCACACTTGTTGCTATACTCTTCCTGAAGCTTCCTAAAGTCTTTGGGTTTTGCTTCTAATTCGGCCTTCAGAGGTTTCTGTCGTTTCCTAAGTTGATATCCTTCGTATTTTAGGTTCTCGACTTCTCTTTTTCATAAATCAATATGTTCATGAAGAATTTTAATCGTATCTTCACAAGATGGAGTACATGAAGCTTCATTGACCGGGATGTTTGCAGAACTCATTACTTCTCCACATTTCAAAGCATCAAGCTCTTCAATTATATCAGCAATACTAAGACGACTGAGATCTTTTGTCTTCTTGATGACAGCCACGTTCGTATCCCACGATTTCGGAAGTGAATTCAATAGCTTTTTGTTTATCTCAGATTTGTTCAAGAAGATCCCATCTATATTCATCTCAGTAGTGAGTGTGGTAAATCGCTGCAACCAAGCTTCTAGGGTTTCTCCGGGAATGTAGCTGAACATGTTGAAATTTTGTCTTAACATATCCTGATGACTCTCTTTCATGTTTTCAATTCCCTCTTAGACCTCAAAAGCACAACTAGAAGCCAAAATCAAACTTAAGAGTCAAACTTAAAATTAAGAATGTCCTTTGACTATAAACCTCAAAAGTCAACCTTAAAAGTCAAATTAAAAAAAAAAAATCAAACTCTAAAGTCAAACTTGAAAAGTCAGACTTAAAAGTCAAACAAAAAAGCTAAATTTGAAAATTTAAAAGTTAAACGAGAACGTCAAAGTTTAAATTCAAAGGTCAAACTTTAAAAAAATAAAAAGTCAAAAATTAAAATATAAATTTTATTATTTTTATTTAATTTAATTTAATTTAATTATTTTTGTTTTGGATGAAAAAGGAATTTAAAAACTAAAAGAAATTGAATTTTGGGTTAAAAGTGTCAAATTTTGAAAGTTGGAACCGAGAGGGACTCTTTAAGAATTAAGTTTCGAAGGAAAGACACAAAGGAATGGGTAGTTGAGTTGGATAAAGCGTGGATTTGTTGAGCTTGAGGTTGCGGGTTCGATCCCCGGCACCCTCAAAATCGCGTCCCCCTTTTTTTTAATTAAGATGCTTTGCGAGGCTGCTTCTTGCGAGGCTGCTGCTTGCGAAGCCGAGGTGCGAGGCCGTAAATCGAAGACCGCAAGCTCCGGGGCTGTAAACCTTGGACAGTAAGCTCGGGACGTAAACTCCGGAAACCCTAGCCGCCACCCCCTCGCTGGTTAAGCCCAAAAACACTGATTTTTGCCCCTTTTTTCTCCAAAACTCGATCAAAACCCCGTTTTTATGAAAAACGCGAAGAACAAACCCCCGTATTTTTCAAAGATCTATCCAAAAACGCAAGAATAATTTGAAAATAAGATCAAATAAGCTCCATATTTGACAAAATTGACTGATACAATCCTTGCTCTGATACCAATTGTAAGTCCCTAATTTGCCTGTGTATCAATCAGATCCGTTTGATGGTGCGGAATCCCAATCAAAAGCATGATGTCAAATCAAATAGAAGAGAAGTAGAAGAAGAAGAATATGAATATTGTTTGAATCGATTAGAATGAAGTTCCCTTACACGATTCACACACAACACACACTTGTTTTTCTCTCTACCATACACTCTCTATTGTTCATCAATCTCTACTCCTCACCCCTAACACCTATATATATATATATATATATATATATATATATATATATATATATATATATATATATACAAGGGGAACATGGGCTGGAGAACATGGTCCGTAAATGGGTTTACGGCTGTAAACCTGTTTACGACCGTAAACACTGACCTGTTTACGATCCTTTACATAAAAACACATTTTCCTAGAAAAGTAAAGTATAAACCATAATATTGACCCAACACTTGTCCCTAATGATTTCCATGTTTATGTTTTAGAGAATATGGTGGTTACCCGAGGTTCAGGATCCAACAACCCCGAGAGACCGAGTACTAGTGACGATGAGATCCATAGGATAATTGTTGACGAGGTGGCCGCAACTATCAGGGAGGCCATCCCATAAATGTTCGGGTCTATTAAGACCACATTGATCGAGAATTTTGACGAGCGATATGCTCCTGTCACTGAGGCTGCTGTCGCGTAGCCACTGCAGCCCTTACAGCGGCGAAGCCTTAAGGGGGTGATTCATTGATGTTCCCAGAGTTCAGCAACATGAAGCCGCCAGAGTTTTATGGGACCCAAGACCCAATTGTTGCAATGAGATGGATCTCTGATGTTGAGGGATAATTTTATACCTATTCATGCCCTGAGAACCTGAAGCTTCGATTCGTGCTGAACCAGCTTCGCTTGGGGGGCGAAGGACTGGTGGAAGTTTGTGACGACTAATTATTCTCCTGTAGAGCATGTTGCAGTGACTTTGGAGAGGTTTACTAAGCTGTTTCGAGATGATTTCGTCCCCCAAGTGTAGAGGGAACGATTGGCCCAAAAGTTTCTGTCTCTCAAGCAGAAGACAGAGACGGTGACTGAGATCACGATAATGTTCCACGAGAGAGCGTTATTCTGCCCTGAGCATGTGTCTACGGAGCAGGCACGTGTGAGCCGATACTTGACCATTTTGAGGAGGGATATTTGGGAGTTTGTGGCGAACTCATCATATCAGACATTGGCTGAGCTACATACCAATTCCAGGAAGAGGGAGATCGAGCTAGAGACTTAGAAGAGGGAGGAAAGAGAGTCTCAGGGAAGAGACAGGACCAGTGCAGTCCCAGCCGTCGACCAAGTGGGCCAAGCCCACTGATTCTAGAGCAGGAGGCCAAAAGGGCCGCACTTGTGGCAAGTGTGGTAAGAGTCACGGGGGATCTTGCTGAACATGGATTTGTTTCAAATGCGGCCAGGAGGGGCATATGACGAAGGATTGCCCAAGGGATTTTCGGTTTTCTTTCATTGCAACCAGAATGGCCACATGAAGACTAAGTGTCCTAAGCTCACTTAGGGTTCAACTCAGGCCCCTACTCCTACTACCTTGCATATTACTGATGGTCGGCCAGGGAAGGCCAAGGCTCCAAGAGCTCATGGGAGAGCTTTTCAGCTGACTTCCGAGGAGGTCCACACAAAACCTGATGTTGTTGCTGGTATGTATCTCCTTATTTATGTTGTTGTTTTGATCTGTTTATTCTTATCTTGTGTTTCATGTATGTACTTTTCGTGTAAATTATGTTCCTGCTTTAGTGCTATTTGACTCGGGTGCGATTCAATCCTTTGTGTCATTATCCTTCAGTTGTTGTTTTAGCACCAGGCGTGAGGCCTTGAGTCAAATATTGAGGGTTTCCATAGCTGACGAGCACGCGGTTTTTGCTACCGATATCTTCCGTGGCTGTTTTTTGAAGATTTTTGGTGTCGAGTTTCCATTGATCTGGTACCGATAGCGATGGGGGTGTCAGTTTTATAGTGGGCATGGATTGGTTGAGCCGATTTGGAGCTTTGATTAATTGCGAGCGGAAGTTGGTGACGATTCGGGACTTCACTGCTGGAGTGCTTACTATTTATGGTGAGGGGACTAGATCGAAATCAACTTTCTATTTCCATTGTTTTGGTGGTATGCGACTTTTCTGATGTTTTCCCCGAGAAGTTACGGGGTGTACCTCCTAAGAAGTAGGTAGAGTTGTGGATCAATCTGATTCTGGGGGCTGCACCTATCGCCAAGGCACGGTATCGCTTTGCGCCGCCCGAGATGCAGGAGTTATCCTCTTAACTTCAGGAGCTGTTGCGGAAGGGGTTCATACAACTGAGTAGTTCGCCGTAGGGAGCTCCGATCCTTTTTGTCATGAAAAAGGATGGTTCACACTGGATGTGCATTGATTACCTGGAGTTGAACAAGTTGACGGTGAAGAACCGCTATTCGTTGCCCAGGATTGATGATCCCTTCGACTAGTTGCAAGGGGCATCATGGTTTTCCAAGATTAATTTGAGATCTGGATATCATCAGATGAGGGTTCGATAGGAGGATATTCTGAAGAAGGCCTTTCAGACTCATTATGGGCATTACAATTTCTTGGTGATGCCTTTCGGGCTCACCAACGCACCGGAGGCGTTCATGGATCTCATGAACCGGACGTGTAGGTCCATGTTGGATCGATCGATGATCGTTTTCATTGATGAAATTTTGGTATATTCAAAGACCAGGGAACAGCATGAGGAGCATCTCCAGGAGTGTTGGGTCAAAAATATGGTTTATACTTTGCTTTTCTAGGAAAATGTATTTTTATGTCTAGGACCGTAAACAACTCGGTGTTTACGGCTATATATGTGTTTACAGTTGTGTGTACAGCCGTAAACTCGTGTAAGGACAACTATCTCATATATATATATATATATATATATATATATATATATATATATATATATATATATATATATATATATAGGGTGAGGAGTGCATGAGAGTAAAAGGCTTGAGAAAAAGAGCATATGGTAGAGAGAAAAAAGGAGCTTTAGTGTGTGTTAGTGAGTGTGTGAATCTTGTATTTGGATCTTCATTCATATTAAATCAAACAAGATTCATCATCTTCTTCTTCTCCTTCTCTTCCATTTTGATCTGACATCATCCGTTTGATTGAGATTCCGCACCATCAAACGGATCTGATTTATACACAAGCAGATTGGGGACTTACCAGTGGGTATCAGAGCTTGCATTGTATCAATCAATTTTTTCAGATCTGGAGCGTATTTGATATTATTTTTGAAGGGTTTTTACGTTTTTGGATAGATCTTTGAAAATTAATGGGGGGGGGGGGGTGCTCTTCGCGTTTTTGATAAAAAAAACGAGTTTTGGAGCAAAAAGGTTGAAAAACGTCGTTTTTCTTCGCATCTGAAGCAGGGTTTACGGCCTCGGAGTTTACAACCTTGCTCGTTTGCAGTCCTCGTCACATTGTCACTTTTAACCCAAAAATCAATTTCTTTTAATTTTAAATTCCATTTTCAACCCAAAAATTTTAGTTTTTAATTTTTAACCTTTAACTTTGATTTTTTACTTAAAATTTTGACTTTGACTTTCAAGTTTGACCTTTCAGTTTAAACTTTGACTTTCTCGTTTAACCTTCAAATTTTCAAATTTAGCTTTTCAGTTTGACTTTTTAAATTTGACTTTTAAGGTTGACTTTTAATTTTTAGTCAAAGGGCATATTTTTTATAAAAAATGAGTTCCTCATCCATTACGGTAAATGAAGTTTCATGTACTCCATCTTATGAAGCTATGATTAAATTTCTTCGCAAACAAATTGATTTGCTAAAAAGGGAAAATGAGGACCTAAAATACGAAGGATATCAACTTAGGAAATGATAGAAACCCTTAAAAGAACAATTAGAAGCCAAAACAAATGATTTTAGAAAAATTCAAGAAGAATACAGTAATAAATGTGCAAACTATAGATATGTGACAACACAACTTACAGAGTTAACTGTTGAACTTGACACATTAAAACATAAGTTTGAAAATGCGGATTTTAATTTCAGAAAATTTGATGTGTCAAGTGAAGTAGTTGCGTCCATGATAGAACATAATTTAAAATTCAAAGATAACCAGCAAAAGGGTCTAAGGTATGATAAAGTGCCTCCTTCTTTTAATCACACCTATCAGTATAACCCTTTGACAAAAGAGGAAATGGACAGAGAGGCACATCTCAAATATGGCAAACCTGTTGTATTTATGTCGGGATGTGGTCCTCAGGTTGCCAGTACTAATGTTTCTACTTCTTATGCAGATCAACCACTAAGTCATTGCAAGCAAGCAGCTGAAGAGAGTGTGTCTGATAATAAAATTGTGTCAAAGTCTGATGTCTTAAATTTTTTCGATATATTTGATGATATCTTTGATAATTCTGTCGTGGTTGTGCCAGAAAGTGTTGAGCTGAACGATTCTAATGCTTCTACTTCTTGTGCAGGTAAAGTAATGGAAGATGAGAACAAGGAGAAAACTATTGAACAAACCAATGTCTCCTTGAACTCTGAATCTGTTGCTTCGAACTCAGCTGCTTCTGATCAACCTGCTGTTGTGAAATACAGGCCACCAAAACAAGCGAAACAAAGTGCTTGCTGTAATTGTGCTTGTAGGAACAACAAGAGACAAGGAATGGATACGACACCAGGGGCAGGAAAAACAACATCCCAGTGAAGAAAAAGACTTGCTTTCACTGTGGAACACCTAGACACATTGCCAGAAATTGTCCAAATCACACATACATTCCCTACTATGAACAAGGGTGGCAGAACGCGCCAAAAGGGAGATTTTCCAAAAGAAACCCCTCAAGGTCACGTTCAAAAAATGGCGACTGGAATGCCACGAAGGGCAAGATTTCAACTCCTAAGGCCAAAAAATCAACTCCCAAGGGCAAGAATGGAATGTCGGCCCATAAGCCAATTTTAAGAAATGCTCCAACGAAACCAAAACCGGCTAAGTCAAAGTCATATCGACAGCAGACCTCAAGTTCAAAATCAAGTGCCGAGACACCCATCAGATCGAAAAAGAACTGGGTTAAACCCAACTACAAATGAGTTCCAAAGGTTCACTCTCCCAAATCTCCTAATGCTTCTAATATTTCTACATCTTCTGTTTGTGATAAGCAGGATATGTCGTGGGAGAGAGTTCCTGGCGTTGATGATAAAGGTCAACCCAGTTTCAAATTGGACTGGGTTCTAAAGACCAACTGATCCTGCTCTGTGCTGGAGCAGCTATGGAGGCATATCATCAGACTTCGGTTTGTTGGTAGTGGTTGTTCCAGGCACATGATAGGATGCTTCTCTCAACTGTACAACACTCATAACTTTGTTTGAGAGTATGTGTCCTTTCCGGGAAAGGAAGAAAGGAGGGGATCACACATTGGGGTTTATGCTTAACGACGTGAAGAATTTTCGGATTGGTTCTGAGATTATGCATGTTGTTCTCAGACCTTCTGGATGCAAATTCAATCGGTGACTTACGGTTTGAGTTTTCTTTTTTATACTCCTGAGATTATCTTAAACTGATTCATTTTGAAGACAATTTTTTATTTCCTTAGATGTCTTTCTTTAGTAGGTTGTTTTGGTAAGTGATATAAAGATAAAGTGATAACGGGCAGTCTAAAACATGTGTAAGGGACTGAATCTGAATTGTCTAGACTCTGTGTTCAATGTGCTGGTAGACATGAAGGATTTAGATAGAATTCTTTGGACTGAATATACGACGCTCAGATAGATTGAGCAGTGAGATAAACACGGGAACCCATGAGATACACTAAATTAATATGTACCTAGAATAGTGGTTCAACTTTTCCTTGATGTATAGACTTATGTCCTTAATTCTGGTTCTGATACGGCGATTGGGGAGCTCTGATAAAGTAGGTCTGTAGGAAATTATTTTCTTGCTTTCCATCTTTCAATCATATGTTGCTTCCTTTGCGTGATTGGAAAAGATCCGACCTGGATTGTAACATATGCAACTCTAATTCTACACACCTCATTATCTATGAAATTCTTTCTATCTGTTAGCCATATGTTGTCCCCTCTATGTGATCGGAAGATCCAACCTGGGACACAACATATGCAACATTCTACCTCTCAATCCCTCAATCTCTGTTAGTCATATGTTGTCCCTCTGCATGATTGAAAGAGATCCGACCTTGGACATAATATATGCATTTATCTCTAAATCTGTCTTCATCAATAATTGTTTACTCAACTAAAGTAAGGAGTTCTTTGGAAGTTCTTGATAATCAGGGTATATCGTGAAGTGGGGAACACGTTCTAGTGCAACTAAAATTGAACCATTTAGAGGTTGTCTGTAGATCTCGTTGCTTAATTTAAGTGGACAACAATACCCGTGGTCGTCGTCAGTTAAATGGTATATTTGGAAAAGTTTGTCAATATCCTTCGTGTTTAAGTGGACCACAATACCGACAATTGACCGGATCTATTTATGAAGGTGAAGGTACTAATAAACAAGTTAAGACTGTCTCACAACTTTGATCCCAAATCACTCTTAAAGTTAGCTATTATTTTTGTTTTTGTTAAATTTGTTCATAGTTTTTCTCTATGCACAAATCAAGGAGGAGAATTAAAAAAAGTTAAAAAAAATTAAAAAAAAATCAAACAAAAATCATAAAATGAAAAAAATCCAAAAATAGTGTTATATTCTGTTTTATTTCTTGTTCAGAAAAATCAAAAAATCCAAAAATATTTTTGTTTCTGTTTTATTTTTTCAGAAAATATAAAAAATCCAAAAATATTGTGTGCTAAGTTTTCTTTTAGTTTTGATTTGTCTTAAAAAGTGAATTTAGATGTAGATGAGACTCATGGAGACTGTATCGAGAGTTTCTGAGCCAAGGCTTCATCCGTGATCATCGAAGAATTCTCATTCGAAGGAGCAAGAAATGAAGACTATTCTTTCAACATTCAATCCTTCAACCCCAAAAGAAAGGTCAAGTTGTAATTGAAGATTATGTGACAAATTCCATTGAAGCCTCCTCAATCAATTTGCTGCTATCTTGTACCTGCTGAAGTGATCCAGAAGTTTTGTTCTCTATTCTCTTTGAAGATTCTCAAGCTGAAAGCGCTATCTTTCAAGAAGCCTTCTCACCCAATGTGCGTTAAATGTCAAATTCTGAAGAAAATCCCAACTGCTCAAGATGAATTCATTCATTGAAGATTCATCAAGTTCATCTTGAAGTTGTAAAGAAATTGAAGATTAAAGCTGAAGCCAAGCTCCAAATGAAGATTGAGAAGAAAATCCAGCTACTTTTTAGGGGGGGCTTGTTGGGTCAATTAGAAAAGAAAGCTATAAACCAAGGGGGAGATTGTTGGGTCAAAAATATGGTTTATACTTTGCTTTTCTAGGAAAATGTATTTTTATGTCTAGGACCGTAAACAGCTCGGTGTTTATGACTCTATATGTGTTTACGGTTGTGTGTACGGCCGTACACGGGTTTATGGACGTAAACCCGTGTACGGCCAACTATCTCATATATATATATATATATATATATATATATATATATATATATATATATATATATATATATAGGGTGAGGAGTGCATGAGAGTGAAAGGCTAGAGAAGAAGAGCATATGGTAGAGAGAGAAAGTTAGAGAGAAGAGAGAAGCTTTAGTGTGTGTTAGTGTGTGTGTGTGTGTGTGTGTGAATCTTGTATCTGGATCTTCATTCATATCAAATCATACAAGATTCATCATCTTCTTCTTCTCCTTCTTCTTTATTAGATCCGTCATCATCCGTTTGATTGGGATTCCACACCATTAAACAGATCTGATTGATACACAAGCAGATTTGGGGACTTACAGGGAGATTCTTGGGGTGTTGAGGATGGAGATGCTTTATGCTAAATTCTCCAAGTGTCATTTCTGGTGACGAGTGGTCCAGTTCTTGGGACATCTCGTCAATCAAAATTGTATTTTGGTTGACCCAGCCAAAATTGGGGCAATAATGCAGTGGGAGGTGCTGAGATCCCTATCCGAGATTATGAGTTTCCTTAGCCTAGCAGGTTATTATCAGAGATTTATCATAGATTTCTCCAAGATTGTTGTTCTTCTCACCAAGCTGACCAGGAACGATGTTGTTTTTATTTGGGGGCCTGAGCAACATGCATCATTCGAGACTCTCCGCCAGATATTGTGTGAGGCTCCAGTGCTAGCCCTCCCGGAGGGGGTGGAGTACTTCATGGTTTATTGTGATGCATCAATATCAGAATTGGGTACTATGTTGATGCAGAGAGGGCATGTGATCACATATGTGTCAAGGCAGCTGAAGCCTCACAAGACGAGGTATCCCACCCATGATTTAGAGCTGGGCGGTGTAATTCGCTCACAATATTTGGCGCCATTATCTATATGGTGTCCTCTTTACCATTTACACGTACCATAAGAGCTTGAGGTACCTTATGGATCAGCCTAACCTGAATATGAGGCAAAGGAGGTGGTTGGATGTAGTTAAGGACTACGATTGTGAAATCTTGTATTATCCAGGAAAGGCTAATGTGGTAGCCGATGCCCTGAGTCGCAGAGCAGTGAGTGCCTTGATATGAGATGTATGTATGAGGATGACAGTGATTACTCCAGTTTTAGATGTCATCAAGGAAGCCCAAGTGGTGGCCATAAAAGAAGAAAACAGCAATAGGGAGAGGGTGATCGGGGAAGTTTCAGCATTTGAGATAGATAGTAGGGGGCTTTTGACTCTTCATGGGCGAGTATGGGTGCCATATACGAGTGGATCCTGACGGATTTTGATGGAGGAGGCCCATAGATCGAGTTTTTCCATCCATCCAAGGACCATGAAGATGTATCTAGATCTAAAGCACACTTATCGGTGGCCCAACATGAAGAGAGATGTAGCATGGTTTGTAGAAAGATGCTTGACCTGTTGCAAGGTCAAGGCAGAGAATTAGCGCCCCCACGGCAAGTTCCAGAATCTGGAGGTTCCTATATGGAAGTAGGAACAAATTTGTATGGATTTCATTACCAAGTTACCAAGGAATGCGAAAGGTATGGACACTATCTGGGTGATAGTGGACCAGTTGACAAAGAGTGCTCACTTCTTAGCTATAAGTGAGAACTCTTCCGCCGAATAGTTGGCAGAGGTCTATGTTCGAGAGGTGGTGGCTCAGCATGGGGTGTTGAAATCTATTGTGTCAGACCGTGACGTGTACTTTACTTCCAGATTCTAGAAGAGATTTCATGATGAGTTGGGTATCCGGTTACATTTTAGCACCACATATCATCTGTAGACGAGAGTGTAGAGCGAGTGGACAAATCCAACGCTCGAGGATATACTCCGAGCTTGCGTTATTGATTTTGGTGGGAGTTGGGACTCCTACCTGATGGGTTTTGAGCATTCTAACACTTCCTAAGTGTACATGCAACCCTAATAACCTTGGATCTATGTTTGTCTAATTATCATGCAAAGTTGATTTCCAAGGCTATGATCCTATCTAGCATACACGGGGAACAATTTTAACTTAAAGAATAGATAGAATTACATACCTTGTTGTTGTAAATGTTCCTTGAAACCTTGTGAGCCTAGCACCCCAAGTGTGATGCCTCAAATGCTTCACACAACACCAAATGCTATGGAGTAAACTTGGAGAGAAAGTATAACACACTAAAATCGGCCAAGCCCTCTTGTTTCACTACTAGTAGTGCCGATTTTGGGAGAATACATGAGCTTTATATAGTTTTGACACATCTAGGGTTACACCATGTAAACCCTAATGTGTCATGACTCTTTATTTCCATGACCCATGGGTTTGTAACTCCCATGGAGCATCCAATGGGTTTAACCCAACTTGATTATCCATGGAGCCTCTTAGCCCACTATATAAGTTATGGATGATTTACATAATCAACCCATATATTTAATTAGTTATCTTTTGATCACTTAATTAATTCTTGATCAAACTAATTAAATAATATTATTAATATATTAGAGCTTATAATATATCAATAAACCATATGTGTTATTTCTCTCATTTCGTCTATCCAATTGCATGGTGCCATGCAACCCAAATGGACCATGCCGGGTCGGGTCAAGTACATACCAGAAATAGTTATGGACTTAGACACCTTATCCAACACTACCTTCCTTTGGCTGAGTTTTCTTACAACAACAACCACCACTCCAGCATTAGGATGCCTCCATTTGAGCTTTTATATGGGAGGAGGTGCTAGACTCCTATCTATTGGGGGGAGGTCGGATAGAGGGTTATGGGGAGCATCGAGATAGTTCTCAAAACGAAAGAGCATATCTAGTAGGTCAGGCAAAGGTTGTTGCCGTCTTAGAGTCGCCAGAAAAGTTACGTAGACCAACGACGTTCTGAGCTAGAGTTTCAGGTTGGTGACTTTGTTCTCTTGAAGGTATCACTATGGTAGGGTGTGATCCGATTCCATGTATCCCAGCTGAGGAAGTGTGTAGCTGACGAGACGGCAATGGTCCCTTTAGAGAACATTCAGGTTGATGATTCTGTGAACTATATTGAGAGGCCAGTGGCGATCTTCGATAGGAGAGTAAAGACCTTGAGGAACAAGGCAGTGAACTTGGTCAAAGTTCAGTGGCAGCACCGTAAAGGCTCAGAGTGGACTTGGGAGCCAGAGTCCGAGATGCGTGAGCAGTATCCAGAGCTATTTCCGGAGGATGTCTTCGAGGGAGAAGTCTGATTGTAGTGGGGGAGAATTGTAACATCCCCAAAAAGGAGGTATAACTTCTCAAACCTTAACCTTATATATATATATATATATATATATATATATATATATATATATATATATATATATATAGATCAAGATTGGTCCTTATGTTGAAAAAGGTGGAAATTAAGTACGTGGGGCGTACGCATGTGTACGCGCAACATACTCATGTGCTTAGCTTGATCGTGGACGCCACCTAGTATGCTGGGCTTGCTAGGCTCAAAATAATCTAATACCTCCTTGTGTGCCTATTTAAAGAACATGATGGCCTCATTTCTAGCCATCATTGCCAGCCTCCAACCTCCTCCAAACCGTAATCTTGTTCCTCTAGCTTGTGTGAGTGTTTGTGACTCATTTGAGTGTTCTTGTGAAGCTTTTGGTGGAGAAGGATCCTTGAAGGAAGGATATATTGTGCTTCTAGCTCTTGGATTTGAGTTCTACTTCAACTGGTTTATCTTCCAGAGGTATCAAGTTCAAAACTTGTTCATTGTTGGTTCTAGTTCTTGTTTTCGGTCCTTTTAGGGTTTTATGTCCCAAGTATGGAACTTTGTGAGTTTGGTGAACTACAGATCTATTCTTCTATCCTTTTTGGTGTGTTAGAGTATTCTAATCTATAAAAATGAGTGCTTGGACGTCTTAATCCTTCCATACATGAGTTGTATGGTCTTTTGTGTTGAGAAAGTTAGAGTTTTTGGGATTGGGTCTTTTCTAGCCATGCAAAGGCTTAAAGTCAGCAACTTTATGTATCAAGAGGCCTTATTTAGCTCAGATCTATAGTGGGAATGATTGTCTTAACAGATTAAGACCAAGTGAGATGGAAAAAAGGAGTCTAAGGAGTACGTCGTGCGTACTCCCAGCTACGCGCAACGTAATGTTGGGGATACCCGTCGCATGCTTATCCAGTAGTACGATCAACGTACTCGTTAGGCATCGAATTTCGAGTTTTTGGTCAATTTGTTGACTTAAGCCAAAGAGGAGAAAAATTGTCTTTTTACCCTCGTGAGATTTAGTAGAGTTGCTTGGTCTCATATTTTGGGGTTATTAATATTGTTTATTATTTAGAGTTAAATGTGACATATTCCAGGCGGAGTCTAGACCGACAGTTCGGGTGCGAGATTTATTGTTTTCTGCGTGAGGTGAGTCTTCTCACTATACTTACCTGTGTAGTGATGCATGTATTGACCGGAGGGTCTTATTTGTATTATTGACCGGATGGTCTTATTTGCTTATACCGATATATGTGTTTTTATGCATTCTGTCTTTGTGACTTATGTTGTTATATTATTTTGTGTATATATTGAGTTATAGCCAGAGGGTCCATACCGAGACGTGGGACTGGAGGGTCTTCGCTGAGACACATGACCGGAGGGTCCTTATCATGATATAGCCATGACAGGCTAATTATTTGTGTATGTGGTATTTTGGGGAACTCACTAAGCTACGTGCTTACAATGTTGATGTAAATGTGTATCAGGTACATCTCACGATCGCGGGAAGGTGTCAGCATGATTGTACACACTCATCTGCCAATGGGGATATTTGTGGATTTTGGGATATTCTGACTTTGTATTATGATGTTATGTATTTGGCATGAGATGGTGTTACAAACTATGTTTTTGGGAATCTTAAAAATAAATTTTATTTGAAAATTCTGAGTGTTACATTCTGAATAACAGAGGTGGCAATAAGTAAAGCTGGAGATCGGGAAACCAAATAGAACCAAAGAGAGTGAAGAATGAGCTTGATGATTCCGAAGAAATTAGGGTGATTCCAACGACGTTTGGGTGGTTGGTAGGTGTTGAGAGCACCAAATAAAAAAACTTAATACGACGACATACAAAAAATGAATCGTAGTAGCGGTAATATGGATCAAATCCACAGGGATTGATTCGAATCAAATCTATGCATTCAGTTTCTACGAAATAAAAAGAAATATAAAATGATATGGGGGTTTTCAAAACGTTAAATGCGATAAAAACTATTTCACAAAAATAACAAAAATGGAAAAATACAAAATCTATAAAATAAAACGTTCCAATATCGGGATAAATCATAAGTTCAATTAGTTGACTAATCATCATAATTTTGTGGTGCAATGGGTTTAATGGATACTAATTTGGCTATAGTAATCTAAGAAGCTTGAGATCACCTAAACTTTTCTTAGTTAATACAATGGTTAGAGAAGCTTATAACACATTTTCTTAGTTAAAGTCATAATTTCCATGAAGCATGTAATTAATGAAAATTAACTTGCATTAAGATTTAAAAGTCACCAAATCCAAGAGGAGTCAAAATGTTTTCACTACCATATTAGAGAAAATATTTTCATGATTGTGTAAAAGAAAAACAATCACAAGAACCATTTGTTGCTTGTTAATTTGAAGATCTGTTACGTAATCAAGAAATTAATCAACTAATTAAACATTCACATATGTAAACTCATGATTAAAGACATATGAACATAAATAGATGTTTTACTAGAAACTATTTTCATAGAATACCATCAAAACCACACAAAACTATTCCTAATCAATTAATTGCTCCATAGATGCACCCAATATTGAAAATATAAATTAACAACACATAATAATAATAATAATAATAACAATAAAAAGGATAGAAATTATACCAATACCGATTACGCAATAAAGATGATAAAGCTCCTTGAAATCGTCACTTTTTGTTGCTCCAAAAAACTTCATTCATAATCCAAGTATTAATACAAAAATCAACCTAACTTAATCTAATTAAAATGATAAATAACTCATTAACAAACTATGATTGTGAAATCATAAATGCAATGTTCCAAAAATATAGAAATTGCGTCGTCCCCCTTTTCTTCTGATGCATCCTAACTCAAATACCCTACTGTTTGCTTTCTTATACCTGCGTTCCCTTTTTTTTCACCACAAATAATACCAAAGTGGACATTTAGGTAAATAAACTTGGGCTACTGAATTCTTTCACGTGGGCTGTTGAAAACTGGAAGTTGGGCTTTTTTTTAAAATCCAAAAATGGGCTGCCAAAAGCTCTATCTATTGGGTTGCCAAGAATTTAAGTTGGCAGCAATCTGCGCTGCTGTTCACAAGGCCGAAAACACGATCAAAACATGTCCAAATCAGCTCATTTTTTGTGAGATTGAAGATCAACGAGTTGGGAAGATGCTCGTAAAATTTCAGTTAAATCGGAAAACGTTTGCCCCTCCGTCTGATCTCTTGAAGAAAGCCGCGCAAAGCTGTCAAAATCCGAAAAATTAATTTATATCGTTTTGTTTTTCTTTTCGCTCCTGGATTTTGTTACGAGACTTCAATCGTGGTTGCAAGGAATTCGATATGGCTTTAACGATGCTCCAAAATACCATCTTGTTTATACAAATCTGCACAAAAATAGCTTAAACAAGTAAAAATATTCAAAACAATAAATCTAACGATTTAATGCAAAAAGAATATTAAAAATGCAAAAAAAAAAAAAAAAAAAAAAAAAAAAAAAAAAAAAAAAACGATTGCTAAAATATATACAAATAATCAAGCTATCAGTGGTTATGGTGGAGGTCCGTTGATGGTGACGGTGATTCAAATTACCTTGAAGATGTGAAAGATATGTAGAGAGAGAAAGATAAGAGAGAGATGTACAGATAGAAAGACTAAAAATTATTCTCAATATAAGAAATGTTCTCATTTGAACACACATACACATGTATGTATGAATATATATATATATATATATATATATATATATATATATATATATATATATATATATATATATATATATATATATTATAACATCCCGACTCCCAGGTATTTCTTTTATTATTTATTTATTATTTATTATTGGGACTTCATGAGTGACTTGAAGAGTTGTGAGCCTAACTCGTCGAGTAGAGTCTTATTTGGTCACGTAGATTTAATGATTGACTCAACGAGTCAGAGAGCTGACTCGCCGAGTTGGCGCTGTGAGGGGAAACCCAAAATCTTCGAGGTTGGGGCCTATTTAAGAGAACATATGTCCTAATTTCCGCCTCATCAGCTGCCCAACTCCCCTGTATGAAACCTTAAACGTTTGTAGTGAGCTAAGAGAGTTATAGAGCTAATATTTGAGTATTCTAGTGCATCTTTTGAGGAGAAGAAAAGATTATCCAGCAAGGAATGAGGAGAAACTGTTGGATCTAGTGCTATATCGACCAGAGTTTTTGTGGAAGGTAAAAAGCCTACACCTTTCTCATCTTATTGGCCAAATCTCATGATTATGGAAGTTAGGGCTTTTACCACCTTTTATTGGGACATTGAGCGCATTGAGTCTATCAGGAGGTCTAGACTTCAGATCTGGACCTTGTGAGATCCATAGAGTCCAAAGGTCCCAACTTTATTATACCATATAAGAGTTATTATGCTTAAACACCCTTGTTAGAGTTGTATTGGCATTTTGGAGCAAAACATGCCATGCATGAACGTAAAGATCAAAGCTTTATGTGACATTCGAGCCTTGGGAGCCTAGATTTAGGGTGTGGAGTAGTAGATCTTCCTTAAAACGATTGAATGAGAATTCAGACTGAAGGGACTCGCCGATTCGGCTAGGGTTTTCCCCGATGAGTCTGGACAAAGGTGACTCGGCGAGTTGATGAGACAACTCAACGAGTTAATTTGGGTTTTCACGACATTCTGAGGAATAGCGGGGACTCGGCGAGTCACATAGGTGCACTCGACGAGTTAGGTCGACATGGGCAGTTGACTCGAGTGTTGACTTCTGTTGACTTTAGGGTTTGGTCAAGACAGGGTTTATGGGGGCCATGGAGGGGCAAAGTGGTCTTTTTCCCATGTCAAGAGTTAGAAAGAGTTTAGCGTGAGTTATATGACATTGTGATCTTTATGAGTAAAATTAGAGATGCTTATTACGTGTAGGCGGAGATTAGGCTGTTCGAGGGGTATATAGTTTTCTTTGCTTACTTACGAGGTAAGTCTTCACTATACTTACCATGAGTGGTATCTGTGTGTGACCGGAGGGTCTTTTGTGCTTAATTGAGTTACGTTATATTATGCATTTTGACTGTGTGATATATATGCTACATTTTGTGTTTTACTGAGATAGGACCGAAGTGTCCAAACCGAGTTGTGGGATCGGAGGGTTTCCACAACGAGACGCATGAGACGGAGGGTCCATGCCGAGTTATAGCCATGAGAGGCTTATTATTTGTGTATGTGGTATTTTGGGGAACTCACTAAGCTTTGTGCTTACCGTGTTGTGTCATATGTGTTTCAGGTACTTGTCAGGACCGCAGTAAGGCGCCGACATGATTATACACACCTGTTCGAGACTTTGATGAGGATTCTGGGATTTAACTTTTGTTTGTGGATTTATGTTGACATTCGAGACACTTGTGGTTTTATGATATAATATATGAGTTTTATGTGTTTTAAAAATGAAAAATTTGTTTTGAAAATTTATGGTGTTACAAGTTGGTATCAGAGCCTTGGTTTGAGGGATTCAGATGCACCTCTGGGTATGTCTGAACTCAAACTGAATATTTAAGAAAAATTTTCAAACGAAATGATTTTTCTAAAACTGAGTAAGAGTTTCTAAGAGAAAAATGAGGAGCAGTGTGTACAATCAGCCAGAGCCCGACCGGTGGTTTCCCAAAATACCCTTAGTTGTTTACTTTATGAGATATTGATGAGATATTTATGTGATATTAGAAAAAGCATGCTAGAGAATAGGCTATGTATTTTATATTCTAGGGCTAGAGTTGCCTGATTTGTGATGCCTTAGCCTAGGGGATGCTATCGATCAATGTTGTCTGTTATTTTCCCTGAGTATGTGCTGAGTTCTGAGTTGAGGGGTAATCTAGGAGAGATACCTAGATGAGCATACAACTAGCCTGCTGAGAGAGTAGTCTGATATTTGTGAGAGATAAAGTACATGTGAATTAGAATCCTAGGAGGAGGACTTGGGGTGACTACAGGTTAGGTGTGGAAGGTAGTATTGGGCCCGTACTACTGAAAGCACCAGATTTGTATGCAATACAGGTAAGAATCCTTAGGGTATTGAGGAGCATGTAGGGGCGGGAATCGAGTGTGAGTATGCTTGAGCGAGTCTCTGATAATTTTTTGTGTTGTGTTTCAGAGACATCATGGTGCGGACGTGCCACAACCCCGAGAGCAGTGGGACCAATGATGAGGAGATCCGCAGGATCATCCATGAAGAGGTGGCCGCAGCCATTCGAGAGGCGATATCGGAGATGTTTGGGTCTATTAAGAACACTCTGATTGAGACATTTGACGAGCGATACGTCGCTATTACTGAGGTTGCTGTTTCTGCAGCCACAACAACTGTTGTTGCTACCAGGCCACAGGGAGGTGACTCGTTGTTGTTTCGGGAGTTCAGCAACATGAAGCCACCAGATTTTTATGAGACACGGGATCTGATTGCTTCCATGAGATGGATCACTAACATTGAGGGATGCTTTTATATTTGTTCGTGCCCAGAGCATCTAAGAGTCCGGTTCGCACTGAACCAGCTTTCCTTGGGAGCGAAGGACTGGTGGAAGTTTGTAATGACTGATTTTACCCCGGCATATCATGCTACAGTGACTTGGGAGAGGTTCACCATTTTTTTTCGAGATGAGTATATTCCCCAGGTGGAAAGGGAGTGTTTGGCACAGGAATTTCTGTCTCTCAAGCAGAAGACAGAGTCGGTGACTGAGATTATGAAGATGTTCCATGAAAGGGCGTTGTTCTGCCCTGAGCACGTGTCCACTGAGCAGGCACGTGTGAGTCGGTATTTGAGTATCTTAAGGAGAGACATTCGGGAGTTCGTGGCGAACTCGTCTTATCGGACATTGGCTGAGTTGCAAACCAATGCCAGGAGGAGGGAGATTGAGTTGGAGATTCAGTCCAGAGAGGAGGCAGAGTAGCAGGGGAGTGATAGGAGACTGACGCAGCCACAACTGGCAGCTAAGTGGGCTAAGAATGTTGATTCGAGGACTGGAAGCCAAAAGGGCCACACTTATAGAAAGTGCAGCAAGGTCTACGAGGGATCTTGCCGGTCAGGGATTTGCTACAAATACGGTAAGGAGGGGCATATGGCGAGGGACTGCCCCAAGGGATTTTCTGTTTGCTTCCATTGCAACCAAACGGGCCATCGGAAGGTCGAGTTCCCTCAGATCAATCAGGGATCAGCCCAGGGTTCTGCTCATGCTGCTATTTGTGCTATAGAGAGTCGGCCAGCGCAGGCCAAGACATCGAGGGCTCGCAGGAGAGCTTTTCAGCTGACAGCGGAGGAGGTCCGCACAACATCTGATGTTGTAGTTGGTACGTATTTCCCTCTTTTCCTGTTATTTTGAGATTTGTGCATGATTATATTGTGTTATATATAGGTACTTTTCTTGTGAGTTTTATACCTGCTTTGGTGTTATTTGAATAAGGTGGGAGTCGATCCTTCGTGTCCTTAGCTTTTAGTCGTCACATTAGTGTTGAGCGAGAGGCGTTGAGTCGACCTCTAAGAGTTTCTATAGCCGACGAGCATGCGGTTTATGCGACCGCGTTTTTCCGGGGATGTGTTTTGGAGATTTTTGGTGTGGAGTTTCCGATAGATCTGGTGCCGATAGCGATGGGTGATGTCTGTGTCATTGTGGGCATGGACTGGTTAAGTCGATTTCAGGCTATGATCGGCTGTGAGCGACAGATGGTGACCATACGAGACCCTAGTGGGGGAGTGCTTACCATGTACGGCGAGGGTACCAGGTGTGGATCAACTATTTGCTCTGCTTCCAGAGCGAGACAGAGTATACATCAGGGTTGTATGGGCTTTTTGGCGTATGTGGTGGATACACGAGTTGCTACAGAGAGGTCGAGTTCTATCTCCGAGGTTCCGACAGTGTGCAAGTTCCCAGACACGTTTCCCGAGGAGTTGCCGGCAGTACCTCCTAAGAGGCAGGTGGAGTTTCAGATTGATTTAGTTCCGGGAGCGGCGCCTATCGCCAAGGCACCTTATCGCCTTGCGCTGCCTGATATGCACGAGTTATCCTCTCAGCTTCAGGAGCCGTCGGGGAAGGGTTTTATCAGACCGAGTAGCTCGCCATGGGGAGCACCGATCCTTTTTTTCAAGAAGAAGGATGGTTCACATCGGATGTGTATAGATTACCGAGAGTTGAACAAGCTGACGGTCAAGAACCGTTATCCACTTCCGAGTGTTGACGATTTATTCGATCAGTTGCAGGGGGCATCTTGGTTTTCCAAGATTGATTTGAGATCTGGATAACTCCAGATGAGTGTGTGAGGAGGATATTCCGAAGAAGGCCTTTAGAACTCGTTATACACATTACGAGTTTGTGGTGATGCCTTTTGGGCTCACCAATGCACCGACAACGTTCATGGATCGCATGAACCGGGTGTGCAGGCCTATGTTGGATCGGTCGATGATCATGTTCATCGATGACATCTTGGTGTATTCGAGGTCCAGAGAGCAGCATGAGGAGCATCTACGAGAGGTTCTTGGGGTTTTGAGGTCGGAGAGGCTTTATGCCAAATTCTCCAAATGTGATTTCTGGTTACGAGATGTCCAGTTCCTGGGACACCTCATTAATCAGAATGGGATATAGGTCGATCTGGCGAAGATTGAGGCAGTTATGTGATGGGAGGTGCTGAGATCCCCATCCGAGATCATGAGTTTTCTAGGATTGGCCAGCTACTATCGGAGATTTATCAAGGATTTCTCCAAGATTGTGACAACCGTCAATTTTCGGTCAAGTCAAAGTCAACAAGTCAAACCGGTCAACTCAATTTGTCGTGAGTACTAGAGTTTACGTTATGAAACTTCTAAACAACTCTCTATTCTAATGAGAAATCATAAATCGAAAAGTGCGTACATTTAGATATCCTTAACCTAAAACGGTGATACGTGGAGAGCCAAACCGATAAAAACAATGTTACATACTCATTGGGAGTATGCAAGATCCCTAAACAAGGCTTAACGGGGTTTACGGACCTTGCAGTGCGTAGCCGGACACTCAAAAAGGTCACCAGTGAAACCTCTCCCACATATCTCTAAGTATGTGAATTCTCTCCCACATATCTCTAAGTATGTGAAACCTCTCCCGCATATCTCTAAGTATGTGAAACCTCTCCCGCATATCTCTAAGTATGTGAAACCTCTCCCACATATCTCTAAGTATGTGAAACCTCTCCCACATATCTCTAAGTATGTGAAATCTCTCCCACATATCTCTAAGTATGTGAAATCTCTCCCACATATCTCTAAGTATGTGAAACCTCTCCCGCATATCTCTAAGTATGTGAAATCTCTCTCACATATCTCTTTGTATGTGAAATCTCTCCAAGTATGTCAAATCTCTCCCAAATCTCTCTAAGTATGTGAAATCTCTCTCACATATCCCTTTGTATGTGAAATCTCTCCAAGTATGTCAAATCTCTCCCAAATCTCTCTAAGTATGTGAAATCTCTCTCACATATCTCTTTGTATGTGAAATCTCTCCAAGTATGTCAAATCTCTCCCAAATCTCTCTAAGTATGTGAAATCTCTCTCACATATCTCTTTGTATGTGAAATTTCTCCAAGTATGTCAAATCTCTCCCAAATCTCTCTAAGTATGTGAAATCTCTCTCACATATCCCTTTGTATGTGAAATCTCTCCAAGTATGTCAAATCTCTCCCAAATCTCTCTAAGTATGTCAAATCTCTCCCAAATCTCTCTAAGTATGTCAAATCTCTCCCAAATCTCTCCCAGTATGTGAAATCTCTCTCACGTATCTCTTTGTATGTGAAATCTCTCCAAGTACGTCAAATCTCTCCCAAATCTCTCTGAGAACGAGGAATCTCTCTCAAATCTCTCTCGAAATCTCTCCCAACTTTCTATAATCACTCGGGGCATCCCGACCCTCGAATTTGGCGAAAAATAGCCCAAGAACGGAAGTCTACGCGAAAAACGGACTTAAGGAAATGAACCCTCCGAACCGAAAGTACTATTCATGAACCGAACCGAAAGCACTATTCATGAGGGTCCAAACCGAAAGTACTGTTCATGAGCTGAACCGAAGTTACTGTTCATCCGAACCGAACCCAGCACTGAAGGAAGGTCCGAACCGAACCAGCATAGAAGGAAAAATCCGAACCGAAAGTACTGTTCATTACTGTTCACAACAGTGCCTTCGGTTCTAGCCTGACCTCGGACCGAACCTTGCCTTCGCGTCGGACTGCCTCCTTTCGGACCGAGCCTCGGACCAGACCCTCGCCTCGCCCCTTCTTCTGGCTCGCGCCTTCGCTTCCGAGACCAACCACCCGCGTCCGAACCAAGCTCCGCCTGACCGGACTTCGGCCTAGGGACCGAGCTTCGGCCTAGGTCTGAAGAAACTCGCTGGAAATTACATTTTTCGCCCATTTTTGCATATTTTCGCGTTTTAAACCCATTTTTAATTATTTTAACATAGGATTTTCACCCAAAACTTTATTTTTAATTATAAGACCCCTAAATTAATGATTTAATCACATTTTAAGGATAAAATCATATTTAAAAAGGAGTTGGTAAAGTACAAAAAGAAGAGTGTTGACCTTACCTTAGTTATGACGCAAGCAACCTCCACACCCACTCCATGACAACCCACACTCCTCTCCCCCATACCTTGTACTTTTTACCTCCCTCACAAGCCATCTCCATGCTTTGAGAGCTGGATATTCATCCTCTCTCCTCATTTTTCTCTCATTTATTCTCATTTCACAAGAAGATCAAACTCCTTTCTCTCTCACTTTCTCTCTCTAGAAATCCGAGATTCAAGGGCTGATCTTGAGAGTTTCCTCCACCTTTGGTAAGCATAATCCATTTCCTTTAAGATTATCTCGATTATTTCCACTCAAATCATGAGTATCTTACACAAACTCCATTAAATTTGTGTTAGAGCTTCGAATCTTCAAGCGATTCTTCAAGTGTTCTTGGGTTGAACACTTCTCTTCTTCAACACTTATCTACTGAAATCACACAAGGTGAGTTCATACCCCTACATTTTCATGTTTTCTTAAGTTTTTAGGGGGGGAATACAAGTTAAAACACCAAGAACATAACTAAAATTTCCTAACAGCTTTCATCAGAAAAGTTGGACTCCATTCACGGACTGTTTTGGACACCTTAAACATTTTAGTTTTCAAAACTGTTTTAGGTGCATGTAGTTCCACTTCTTAGCTTTAAAATGACTGCTTGCACATCTCCATACGATTTTTCTACAATTTATGGTGATTTTTACAAAACTGCCTATCATTTCAAACACCAATCCGGACCAGTCTGTGATTATGGACTTTTCCACCTAAGTTGCAGGTCATTAAAAATCATGATAAAAATTATGAGTAAACTAGACACATTTTGGGAACTCCCAGAATTTACGGATTTAGTTTTCGACTTCGCATGATTTTTCTATGAATTTTCAAAAACAGTGTAGAAAGGCTGAAAACTTGTTAACAGCTTGTAATTTTTATAACACTTTGTATTATGTTGAGCAAAGTGTATAATGTCAAATTCTAAGTATTGAATGTGATACGTTGTAAATTTTATCATCATAAACTGAAAATAAGTCATTCATGATAAGATTATTCATCTATTTAGAACACGTATATATATAAACCATAATAAGCATAGTTTAATGGATTTTATAATCCTAACGCTTTTTCATAAAAGAGTTCTTATATATTACAAACGTTTTGGATAAAACTATAATAGGTATAGTTTTCAATACATCACATAACACACACGTACGAAAAGGGTACATTCATACAGAAAGGTTTTACACTCCCGCATATAACTTGTAAACTTGTTAACCTAGATTGTGAGACATTCTCTTTCCGTACGTCCGAGTGCGGAATATAAAATCCTGTACGTTATAATCAGAGTCTCCTGGAGGGAGAACGTGATAGTTATATATAGATCTATATTGGGTTTGACACCCCACACCTCGCTGCTAGCTACAGTTGGACCTGCAGGTCTACGGGTGATAATTGTCATTTCAGTTAATCGACGCCTGAGAAACGTCGTGGCAGGTTCATTAGTCTTAAGTATGATTATAGCGGCTCACATAAGGATATAACAATACATAAAGTTTACGGGATTTTTATAAAACTTTAATGGGTTTTATGACGATTTTAAAATCACCTTTTTACCTCAATAAGTACCGATATTACTGTCTACATTCGGTTTATGGTATTTATGACTACACATCATTTGAAACCACATTTATAACTTTAAGTATAGACGATACTTGTTATTTTCTCGGTCCTGAGACTTAGGACTACATATACATTAAGTATTAACAAACATAAGAATTTGCGGGAACATCATTTAATTCAAGTGTGTTTATGTCAATTTAAGCACATTTTATTTTCCTTTAATAAGAAAGGTTACTTATACATTTTGGTTGTCGGTTATGAGACTACATTACATAAACTTTATAAAGAAAATATTGGATTTTCTGAATACATATCATATCATTTTTACAAGGAAAACGGTCTATTTCTCCAATAAAATCTCTTATGAACTCACCAACCTTTGTGTTGACACTTTTCAAAACTACTTGTATTCTCAGGAATTCAGTGAAAACAGGAAACCAACAATGTTTTGAGGATGGGACGATAAGTCGTCAAACAGTTCATTTTGTTTCATAATGTAATTGATTCGAATCATGTAAACATATACATTGGTGTAACTTTTTCAGTTATATTTATGATGGTTGTATTTACTTTGAGCACTATTATACTCGTTGTTGTGATACCCTACATGAAGTCCTCCACCCCCGGACGTTTCCGCCATCCTGGTTTGGGGGTGTGACAAAGATTGCGGTTCCTCTCACCAGATTGACTCGGAAGGGCATTACTTTTGTTTGGGGGACTGAGCAATAGGCATCATTCGAGACTCTTCGCCAGAGGTTGTGCGAAGCTCCAGTGCTAGCTCTTACAGGGGGAGTGGAGGACTTCGTAGTCTATTGTGATGCGTCTATTTCAGGGATGGGTGCAGTGTTGATGCAGAGGGGTCATGCGATAGCATATGTGTCGAGGTAGCTGAAGCCTCATGAGACGAGGTATCCCACCCATGATTTGGAGTTGGGGGTGGTTCGCCCTCAAGATTTGGCACAACTATCTTTATGGTGTCCGGTGTACCATATACACAGACCATAGGAGCCTGAAGTACCTAATGGATTAGCCCAACCTGAATATGAGGCAGAGGAGATGGTTGGATGTAGTGAAGGACTACGACTGTGAGATCTTATATCACCCAGGCAAGGCTAGTGTGGTAGCTGATGCCTTGAGTCGTAGAGCCGCGAGCACTCCGATCCGAGATGTGCATATGAGGATGAAGATGATTACTCCAGTCTTAGATACCATCCGAGAGGCTCAGGTAGAGGCTATGAGACCGGAGAACCGCAAGAGAGAGTTTGTGGTCGGTCAGTCAGATATTTGGGGACTTATGACTTTCTGAGTCGGATTTGGGTGCCATATACAGGTGGAGCTCGACGTATATTGATGGAGGAGGAACATAGATCGAGATTTTCGATCCATCCTAGGGCCACTAAGATGTATTTGGATCTAAAGAGGGATTATTGGTGGCTCTGTATGAAGAGGGATGTGGCTTGGGTACTCGAGAGATGCTTGGCCTGTCATCGGGTCAAGGCAGAGCACCAGTGACCCCATGGTTAGCTGCAGCCGTTTGATGTTCCCCAGTGGAAGTGGGAACATATCACCTTGGATTTCATCACCAAGCTACCGAGGACTGAGCATGGGGTAGACGCGATATGGGTGATTGTAGATCTATTGACGAAGAGCGCTCACTTCCTTGCTATCTGTGAGAGCTCTTCTGTAGAGAAATTGGTCGAGATCTACGTTTGAGAAGTGGTGTCACGGCATGGGGTGTCGACATCAATGGTGTCAGATCCAGATGTGCATTTTACTTCCAGGTTCTGGAAGAAGTTTCATGAGGAGTTGGGTACCCGACCGCACTTCAGTACAACTTACCACCCACATAAAGACGGGCAGAGTGAGCGGACAATTCAGATGCTCGAGGACATGTTGCATGCATGTGTTATGGACTTCAGTGGAAGTTGGGACACTTATTTGCCCCTGGATGAGTTCTCATACAACAACAGCCACCATTCCAGAATTTGTATGCCTCGCGTTGAGCTAATGTATGGGAGGAGGTGTCGAATTCCCATATGTTGGGAAGAGGTAGGGCAACCAGTGATGGGTGGCACTGAGATAGTGCTAAAGATGACTGAGCAGATTCATCAGGTCAGACAGAGGTTACAGACAGCCTAGAGTCGCCAGAAGAGTTACACAGATCGGCGACGATCCGAGCTAGAGTTCCAGGTTGGAGATTTTTTCCTCCTGAAGGTATCCCCATGGAAAGGGGTGATCCGATTCAGGAAACGGGGCAAGCTGGGGCCCGATACATTGGTCCTTTCAAAGTGATCGCAAGGGTTGGTAGGGTAACCTACCGGTTAGAGCTACCAGCAGAGTTGAGCCAGATTCATAACACCTTACACTTGACTCGGTTGAGGAAGTGTGTAGCCGATGAGACGGCAGTGGTACCCTTAGAGGATATTCAGATGGATGCGAGCCTGAATTATATTGAGAGGCCGATTACGATTTTGGATTGGTAAGTAAAGATTTTGAGAAACAAAGAGGTGCCCCTGGTTCAGTTCCAGTGGCAATATCGGAAGGGGTCCGAGTGTACTTGGGAGCCGGAGTCTGAGATGCGCGAGCAGTATCCAGAGTTGTTTCCGAAGCCTAACTTCGAGGGCAAAGTCTGATTCTGGTGGGGGAGAATTGTAACATCCCAACTCCCAGGTATTGCTTTTATTATTTATTTATTATTTATTATTGGGACTTCATGAGTGACTCAACGAGTTGTGAGCCTAACTCGTCGAGTAGAGTCCGATTTGGTCACGTGGGTTTAATGATCGACTCGAAGAGTCAGAGAGCTGACTCGCCGAGTTGGCGCTGTGAGCTGAAACCCTAAATCTTCGGGTTTGGGGCCTATTTAAGAGAACTTATGTCCTAATTTCTGCCTCACCAGCTGCCTAACTCCCCTGTATGAAACACTAAACGTTTGTAGTGAGCTAAGAGAGTTATAGAGCTAATCTTTGAGTATTCTAGTGCATCTTTTGAGGAGAAGAGGAGATTATCTAGCAAGGAACGAGGAGAAACTGTTAGATCTAGTGCTATATCGACCATAGTTTCTGTGGAAGGTAACAAACCTACACCTTTCTCATCTTATTGGTCAGATCTCATGATTATGGAAGTTAGTTTTACCACCTTTTATTGGGACATTGAGCACATTGAGTCTATCAAGAGGTCTAGACTTCAGATCTGGACCTTGTGAGGTCCACAGAGTCCAAAGGTCCCAGATTTATTAAACCATATAAGAGTTATTATGCTTAAACACCCTTGTTAGAGTTGTATTGGCATTTTGGAGCAAAATATGCCATGCATGAACGTAAAGATCGAAGCTTTACGTGACATTCGAGCCTTGGGAGCCTAGATTTAGGGTGTGGAGTAGTAGATCTGCCTTAAAACGACTGAATGAGAATTCAGACTGAAGGGACTCACCGAGTCAACGAGCTGACTCGACGAGTCGACTAGGGTTTTTCCCGATGAGACTGGACAAGGGTGACTCGGCGAGTTGATGAGACAACTTGACGAGTTAATTTGGGTTTTCACGACATTCTAAGGAACAGCGGGGACTCGGCGATTCACATAGGTGCACTCAACGAGTTGGGTCGACATGGGCAGTTAACTCGAGTGTTGACTTCTGTTGACTTTAGGGTTTGGTCAAGACAGGGTTTATGGGGGCCATGGAGGGGTAAAATGGTCTTTTACCCATCCCAAGTGTTAGAAAGAGTTTAGCGTGATTTATATGACATTATGATCTTTACGAGTTAAATTAGAGATGCTTATTACGTGTAGGCGGAGATTAGGCTGTTCAAGGGGTATGTAGTTTTCTTTGCTTACTTACGAGGTGAGTCTTCTCACTATACTTACCATGAGTGGTATCTATGTGTGACCGGAGGGTCTTTTGTGCTTAAATGAGTTATGTCATATTATGCATTTTTTCTGTGTGATATATATGCTATATTCTGTGTTTTACTGAGATAGGATCGGAGGGTCCAAACCGAGTTGTGGGACCGAAGGGTTTCCACTGAGACAAGACCGGAGGCTCCAAACCGAGCTATGAGACCGAAGAGTCCTCACTAAGACACATGACCGGAGGGTCCACACCGAGACGCATGAGACCGGAGGGTCTATGCCGAGTTATAGCCATGAGATGCTTATTTTTGTGTATGTGGTATTTTGGGGAACTCACTAAGTTTTGTGCTTACCGTGTTGTGTGATATGTGTTTCGGGTACTTCTCAGGACCGCCAGAAGGCGCCAACATGATTGTATACACCTTTTCGAGACTTTGTTGAGGATTCTGGGATTTGACTTTTATTTGTGGATTTAAGTTGACATTTGAGACACTTGTGGTTTTATGAAATATAATATATGAGTTTTATATGTTTTAAAATTGAAAATTTTGATTTGAAAATTTACGATCTTACATATATATATATATATATATATATATATATATATATATATATATATATATATATATATATATATATATATATACCTCTTTAATAAACGAATCCTCTCTGCCACGTGTCATCTCCTTAACAAAATTTTTTACAAAGTGAAATACCACTTTTACCCTTAGCAACAAATAAATACAAGATTTTTAGCAACTCGTTGATTTATTGTTGAAATTCGCCCCAATCTCGGTCATCATGTGCATTTCTTCCCAAATCATATACCGTGAATTTTTTGATCTCCTCCAATCTCGCACACTTCTTACCAAATAGGATACAAATATTCAATTTTTGAAATTTGAATTTCATCTCCTTTGTCTCTCTTAATTGTTATTATCTCGTTTACCAATAGTAACCCTAAATATATCCTCTCTTCCTTCTCTCGAACTTGATGGCTGTCAATCGGCAAGTAGGGTAATAGTGACAAGAGGTTCGTTTGCTTTTATACTTTTTGTTGTTTAATTTGTAAGGTTTGTGTTCTATTTCTTGGTGGGTCTTTTTTGGGACCTGTTATCATCGATATGAATGAGAGTAAAGATAATATGGTTTAACTTTATTTCCTTCAGGTCTTCATACTTTGTCGGATAACAAAAAGAGAGGTTAGTAAGATAGTGTTAATTTTTTAAAGATCTCCCGGTAATTATTGTCGATGATGCTAACTTCTTAAGTAGGAAAGTCGAAGCTTATCCCCGACTATCTGTAAAAAATGGGAAAATAAAAAATCAGATACTTATATTTTATCTATCAATATATTTGTAATTATATTTATTTCCAGGTATCCAGATTATGTGTATACATCTATTAGAAATGAATAATGCAAAGTAAGAAGTTTTGTTTATAAACAGAGTTAAGAACAATCAAGAACACTCATGGTATGTATGCTTATCTCTTCTGAGTTTACTTTTTAATATGTTGATGTATTATTCGGTACATTTTGATTCTTTAGCATTACTTTATTTTATGTCTTTTCTTGTGAGCATGTATGAACACATGTAATTTATACTCAAATTACTGTGAAATTTTTCATGAATTTATTGTTAGTTGGAAATGATTAGAGCTTTTGACTTAAAGATGGCTGCCTATTGATACAGAACCAAAAGCCTTGATATTTCTTAACCATGGCTATGGGTGGTGGTTGTATGGATATAAAAAGTGTTAAAAGTTATCAATTATAAATCATTGGTAAAATTTGTTATTTACCTTGGGTATTTTCGGAGAAGTTGTACATGATGGCATCTCTTTTATAAATCATTGATAAAATTTGTTATTTTCCATTGAATTGCTATCTCATGTCTCTCTGTATCTCTACTGCAGAAGTATGGAGGCATCTCTATTATAGGTTTGCATTTACCCTATATGCATCTCTCTGTTATCATCTACTATGCAAGAAACATTATAAAGACATTATCTTGTAGGTCCTAATGGTTGATATGTCCTTTATACCCTCTCTCTAACTGTGTATCCCTCTCTCTTTATTTTTGACTCTCTTATACCCTCTCTCTCCAGTTGAAGCAACTAAGATTGAAAATACACTTAAATCCACCACCAATGCAAGTCTTGCTAAGAGATGGGTTAGGTATGTTCTATTCCAAGAAATTCCATTTATTTATTCTAATTACAACAATCATATACCAACTTTGGGTATTGGAAACATGTTGACATTTGAAGGTTTGGATCCCCAGGAATATCTTGGATTAGAATGCAAGGCAAGTTCTGATTTATTTTACCTGTTTCATATAATAAATATAGTGTTCCCGTTGGGTATTGAATTACTAAAGATTTACTGGCCATTAGATGCTGATTGGTAGGATGTTCTAATGCCCTATTCTTTTTTTTTTTTTTCTGTATACATTCACATATCACAAATATATGATTAGTTCGTATTACAAAAATGAAGTATAATTTAGGATGCAAGGAGGAATGTATGTGTAATGGTTCTATAAATGAAGTTAAAAATGATTTATAATGGTATTACATTTTCTTCATATGCCACTTAGTTAAATCAATGTTTTGATATAACATTTAGTTGTATCTAACAAATTTGCTTTTATAATAGAAAATATGATATCATTTTTAGAATTAAAAAAAAACATTATGCACATTTTCTCTTCCAATTCAGGTGTTGTTTTGGTCCTTTCTTAAAGATTCGTCAAGTAAAACCAATAAGTACAACAATACCACACATGTAATCCAATGGTGAACAACAAGAAAATATAGAAAATAAATAAACAAATGATTTCCATTTAATAAATTCAAAAAGAAAACAAAAAATAAATAAACAAACCCTTGATTATTTCTATCGAGAAAACAAAAACTTCAAACTAAATGGTTTTTAACTTTTATATCAAATTTAAATATATTTACGTTCAACACACATCATTATCATTATATCATTATAAAGCTAGTATTTTTCTTTTCACCACATTCATTTGAAACTCCCATTCATTTTTTCTTTCTCCACATTCATTTGAAACTCCCATGACTTTTCAATTTCTTTCTAATAATGATTATAAGTTGGTTAATAAGGTTAAATAAATATAAAACCTAAAGTGTAATCATATATAAACTAAATTTCAATATTAAAAGAATATATTTTCTTCTACTTATAAAGTTATGTTTTTAACTTTTAACGTGTTATACTTAATTTATTAGGTCTAATATGTTGTTGTATGTAAACCATTATCATTTTAAAGCTACAACTTTTGAACAATTTGTATAAAATACTTAAATTGTTAATTTAAATATAACCTTATAGGATCAACTTAAATATAAATTTTAGTTCAACTTCAACAACCTAAAGAATATTTTGTAAATAGTTAAACTTTTGAACAATTTGTATAAAATACTTAAATTGTTAATTTAAATATAACCTTATAGGATCAACTTAAATATAAATTTTAGTTCAACTTCAACAACCTAAAGAATATTTTGTAAATAGCTAAAAGTGATAAATTGTAATGTCTTTCTAATAATGATTATAAGTTGGTTAATAAGGTTAAATAAGTATTAAACCTAAAGTGTAATCATAAATAAACAAAATTTCAATATTAAAATAATATTTTTACTTCTACTTATAAAGTTATGTCTTTAACTTTTAACATATTATACTTAATTTATTAGATTTAATATGTTGTTGTATGTAACCATTATGAATTTAAAACTACAACTTTTGAACAGTTTGGATAAAATACTTAAATTGTTAATTTAAATATAACATTACAATGTCAACTTCAATATAAATTTCAGTTCCACTTAAAAACCCAAAAAATATTTTGTGAATAGTTAAAAATGATAAATTGTAGTGCTAAATGCAAAACTAATTTGTAATATTAATTTAACTAAAATATTTCTTAAAGATATTTTTATAATCGTTAAAAGTTTTCAAATAATTATCTTAAAATAACTTACAATATCAATAGTTAAAAATAACTCTATACAAATGATTATATTGTTACCTTTAAAATAATTTTTTTTTTGATGTTTTAAATAATTACAATTATAGAAATTAAAACGTTAAACAAATATATTTTAAAAAATTAATTAATGATAACTACAACTATAAATAACATTAAGCTATATATTATATTTTATTTTATTCATGAGTAACCCGTGGGTAGAGGTCATTCAAAAGATTGAGATTATGCAGTTTTAATAGATGTATATATTATCATATAGTTCAAAATAGAGTAAATTACATGAATGGTCCCTATGGTTTAGAGTAATTTGCATTTTTGGTCCCTAACTTATTTTTTTAACTCGGAAGGTCCTTACTATTTGTTTTTATTACACACTTGGTTCCTGTCTTACCTAAAATGATTATTTTTTGCCTTGATTTTCTAATTTATTTAAATAAACACATCCCCAACCCCACCCATTCACTTTACCTTACCTACCCCACAATTTTTCATTATTTAAATAATAGTCTTTTTAGGTAAGACAGAGACCAAACGCGTAACAAAAACAAATAGTAGGGACCTTCCGAATTAAAAAAATAAGTTAGAGACCAAGCGCGCAAATCAACCCAAACTATAGGGACCATTCGTGTAATTTACTCTTCAAAATAATCAATATATTATATATCCTTAATATACGAATTATTATATCAAATTTAACAATAACATTATTGTTATATTTAAAAAAAACATATAAAGATTTCAGTTATATAGATGCTTCTGCGCAATGCGCAGACACTCGTCTAGTAATGTTGTATAACAAGTTCATATTATATCAAAATGATACTCTTTCATTTATTTTCAATAGCATTTATATTTTATGGTGTAACTTGATGTTATTGAAATGAAACCAATTGCCACAACAAAAAAATTCATCGAAATGAATATAATACCCACGACTCATATAAAAATAATACAAAGTCTAAACTTCATGTTTAAACTTGATGATATGCTTGCGGTTCATATATATCTCCACCTACAATTTCTAATCAATTATCTACCCATTTTTTCCATTTTGCTATTCCCATCTTTATCATATCCAAATCTGCAAGCATAGATTAGCATTTAGGTATCTTTAAACCATGATATATTAGTTCTTGTCTTTGGACTAAAATTGAAGTAAGCAATAAATCACAAGGGTCAAATTTATAACTTTCATTTTTTTTAAAAGTTTATAACATGGTATATGTTTACATAATATATAAAATTTAATTCCCGATGAATTTGTAACTTATTCTTCAGAAAACAAATTTTACCATTAAAAATAAAAACAATTTTCATGTCTATATATCAATCATTATTTATTACAATATACAAGTTTATGTTTAGATAGTTTTTAATATTCTTTCTTTGAATAATACTTTAATTCAGAATAATAATTATTAGTCAATTTCTTGTAGTTAATATACAAAATAAATTTGACGAATTGACGTTATAGTCTTTACAAACATTCTTTTCTTTTTTATTATTAAAAAGAACTCATTGTAGCTAAATTGATTCTTTTCTTTTTTATTATTAAAAAGAACTCATTGTAGCTAAATTGATATGTGTTACATAGTTGTTAAAATCGCGATCCTGATTGTAGGATTGTACGATCCTACGATCATACATATGAAAAACGATCCGGATCGTAAAAGGATCGTATTTGATGTATGATCGCAGGTAGGATCGTAAGATCATAGGTAGAATCGAGATCCGATCCGATCCTACCTTCCTTTGATTTTTTTTTTTTTTTTTGCCAATGGAATTCTTTTACCACTTTATATCTTTTACCCTTTACCAATCTATCATTTATCATTTTTTTATTGTGACTTATGACAAATATTTTGAAGTTTTTATAACTTTTGAACGAAAAATTAAATGTTCAAAATATTTTTCATTATTAAATATTATAAATTAAAATTATATTCTATTTTGTGGGATATTAAGACCTCGATCCCGATCTTACAAACCCAAAAACGATCATAGGTATGATCCCGATCTTGACAACCTTGATGTGTTATAGTATTTGTAGTAAAACAAAGATGATAAATAGGTATTTGACGTTTTTATAAATTTTTTACCCGTGGTTTCCACGGGTTGTAATCTAGTGTGTGTGTATATATATATATATATATATATATATATATATATATATATATATATATATATAGGTAAAGGTTCAAATGAGAACCACAAAAAATTAAGAACCATAGAAACTACTTATTTTGGTTTATTCTTTAAAACTTATTTTGCAACAAAACTTTCCAAACCCTCTCAAACTCTCGCAACAACACTTTTATCTTTTATTATATCAGATTCACACAGTACACAAACTCTATCTTCTCTCTCATCTCAAACTTGAAGAGCGTATAAACATTGCCACCAGTTGCCACCAACCACCACCCCCTGTTGTTGCCGCCTCCTACCGTCGGCGTACCGTCGCCGCCTCCGACCACCGACGAACCACCGCCATCAAATCCATAAGCTCGGTTGGCTCCAGATCTACAATTTCAGCTTCAGATCTACAATTTTCAGCTTCAGATCTATAATTTTCAACATTAGATTTACAATTTTCAGCTTCGGATCTACGATTTTAGTTTTCAGATCTATGATTTTCATATTCAGATCTACGACTTTCATCTTCCGATCTACGATTTTTGTATTCAGATCTACGACTTTCGTCTTCAGATCTACCATTTTCATCTTCAGATATACCATTTTCTCCCTCGGATTTATGAGCTCCGACGAGCGGTGATAACCACCACCTTCGTCAATCACTGTCACTGCCAACGGTGTAACGACCGAAAAATTCCAACCGATTTAACTTTTCAAAAACAACCCAATTTTATTAAATTATTACAAAAAGGTTTTCACTACAATTAAATTAAAGTATTCCCAGAATCACGTGACAACATAAACATGAGGAGCGGTACGATCACGCCTTCGCCTTCCCACGGTCTCTTGAAGAACCTGAAAACATAAAACCACAACTGTAAGCCCGAAAGCTTAGTGAGATATCCCCAAAATACCAACCACATATACCATACACGCATAACATGTCATATCATATCTGATCACAAAACAACCATGCACTTTGGGTCTATTGTGTGACTGGTCCGCCGCACCGGCCAACAGTCCACCTGGTCTACCCTCCGATTCTAGCCATATACATCGAGTCTGCAGTGTGATTGGTCCGCCCGCACCGGGCCTTCAATCCACCTGGTCCACTCTCCGAGTCTAGCCATATACATCGAGTCTGCAATGTGATTGGTCCGCCCGCACCGGGCCTTCAATCCACCTGGTCTACTCTCTGAGTCTAGCCATATACATCGAGTCTGTAGTGTGATTGGTCCGCCCGCACCGGGCCTTCAATCCACCTGGTCCACTCTCTGAGTCTACAGTATGACTGGTCCGCCCGCACCGGGCCTTCAGTCGGCCTGGTCCATTCTCCGAGTTTCGGCACGTCTGGTCCGCCCTCTTGGGGCCTACAGCCTATCTGGACCGCTCGTTGGGCCTTCGGGACAACCAGTCCGCCCTGGGTATCTTGGCCTCCAGCACAAAGCAGGACCCGCCTCAACCCAACTCCAGTCCAAACAATCATGTGCACATAAACATACAATCATATAACAATTCACAGTCAACAAACCGATCAAACAGATCACATAACATATCATCATCCTAACCAGGATACCGACCTAACCGGTCACTAGCATAACATCACCCTACATGTCAGGATACCGACCTCAACCAGGTCTCTAACATATACCATCCTAGCTACCAGGATGCAACATATCAACGCAATATCATAACAACAAATGCCCGCATCTCAATCTGATAAAGGGCCGGCCTTGGTGCCTTAGACCCTATTGATATAGTGAGGATAACTCACCTCGAAATTGCCGACTGGACAGATAAACCCAAGCTACTCCAATCACTGAAGACACTGAACTCAAAAAAATATTCAATAATTACCAAAATGCCCCTGGAAAATAATTGGTCAACCATTGGCCAAAGCCAACCCCTGACTGACTCTACTCGCCGATTCCACATACACAGAAACTCCCCCATCCGCGACTTAACTCGCCGAGTCACCCCAAGACTCGCCGAGTCCAGCAACTCTGAGTCCTTTCTCAGTCGACTCACTGAGTCATCCCTTGACTCACCAAGTCACAACTCAACCAGAAGAAACTTGGACCTCACGACCAGACTCGCCGAGTCCAAGAACAGACTCGCCGAGTCTAAGGCTATCTTCAACCTACTCGCCGATTTGTTCTTCCAACTCGTCGAGTTCCAGACCATCTTCAAGCAACTCGCCGAGTACACCTTTGTGACTCGCCGAGTGCCTCTAGATCTCATCCCAAACAGAACCTTCCAGGCCATGCAATTGATCCAAAACGTAGATCTAGCCTCCTACAACCCATCCATCATGTAAAGTGGCAAACTTTACGTGAATCCAAAGAGATCTAGGCATTTTACACTTTAGGGCTAGGGTTTGGGACATGATGGCTTCACTAATCACTCAAGAACAGGGACTTTAATGCATTTTAGACCTCCTCCACTCCAGATCTGAGGTAGCAACCTCAGATCTAATCTTCAAACTCAAGATACTACAAGCTAAACCTCCCATACATTCCAAGAATAATGGATCTAGAAGAATAACAACCCAAGAACGAGATTATACCTCAAAAGGAAGCCCCAACAGCAAATAAATCTGAATATAAGCAAATCCCCTTGCTCCAAGCCTCCTAACTCTCCAAGATTTTCCTCCAAATCTCTTTTCCAAGGTTCAATTGCACTCCAATCCTTCACAATCGGGTTTCTAGGGTTTTCTGGACTTAAGGGAAGGTAAGGAGGCTGGGGAGAGGGTATAATGTCCTTTATACAGGTCTCATCCTCCGAAATTAGGGTTTTCTCCACTCAGCGCCTACTCGCTGAGTCCAGCCGCCGAATCGCCGAGTCGGCCACTTAACACGCGACCAAAATCGCGACCCTACTCGCCGAGTCCACTCGTGGACTCGCCGAGTTGCCCTTTCCAATTTACTCTTTTAACCCTTCAACTTTACTCTTGATATTCCGGGATGTTACAATTCTCCCCCACTTAAATTAGGCTTCGCCCTCGAAGCCTGCGACAACTCAACTCCAGAAATACTCCCGCAACGCACCACCTGGCATTAATCAAACCAGGTTCCTCAAAGCACAACCATAGAAACCCGAAACTATCTTTCTCCTTTCTTGTGGTGTCCTGACCAACGTCTCAAGCCGGCCACCGGCTTTACCCTCTGATAACCACACCCATCAGGCTCCACACTTAACAACCGAGTACCACTCCATGGTACTTTTCTCGATCCTGATCAGCACAATCACTTGACTCTTACGAGCTAGATATAACCCTGAACCACTGGGTTCCTGATCCGAGTCCAACTTTATCCACACCCTGCTGACAGAATGACACATTCTTCAGCCTCAGAGCAACTCCCATGAGTTCTCCTCTTGCAATCGCATGCACATGCTGAACTAGCCCTAGCACTCTCGGGTTGGGAAAACCCGTCACACTGATGACATCTCCAAACATCCCCCAGGATGAACCACCACTACATACACAATTCCCTGATCAGAATCACACTGGGAGCCCAAGACTCCCTCCCTGCATCCCTTCCGAGCCTCTTGGCTCTACACCCGCGGAATTCCTTCCGCGACCTCAGCAGACATCCCAAACCGAATGTGATCCCATACCACTGCCGCAATCACGCTGCTCAATGACCGCAATTGGACCACTCCAATCATAACTCTGCGTTGCTTCTTTCACTTCCGTGAATTTACACTCCCTCTCGGAGTTACATTCCTCTCTTTCCCTTACCAAGGGAATCCACTTGGACGCCTTGTCACTACGACAAGTGCCACGGTGCTCGCCCAACGCTACACCACTCCTTTATAGCATAACCGCTATCCATGAAACACACATGCTCTGAATTTGCTCGCAGGGACTCTTGAGTCCATGCACTATCTCCACTAATCAAGATCAATACCCGGGGGGCCAGACCTTCTAATGCTAACACGACGCAACATACTCAATCCATTTCCTCGAACCAATCTAACAATACCTGCGGAGTCTTCAGCATGATTGGACCACCTTACCAGGCCTTCAGTCAATCTGGACCACTCTCAGAACCTTCAGCCAATCTGGACCGCCCTCTAATGCCTTCAGTCTGGCTGGACCGTTCTCCGAGCCTTCGGCCTGACTGTTACACCTACCGGCCTTCAGTGTATCCGGACCGCTCAACTAACATTCATCATTTCGAGTTATCTCTCCGGGAAATCCTCCCATGCATACTGTTCTAGCCCTCTAGGGGTTCCGAACTCTATCTCCATCATACATACTCAATTCCGGCTTGATCCCAGGCCCTCCACCATCAAATGCCCTAGGTTTGTATCTCGCCCCGCATGTCTGCCACTTACTCATACCGGCCTACGCTCTTGGCTGACAGAATATTGTTGAATCCCAGACAGCTAAACAATCTCACATACTCATCGATCTTCTGGAGAATTTTCCAATTCTCCCCCACTTAGGGCACTGACTATCAACCACCGGTCGCTATCCCGACCTCCCAAAACAACCCTGCACAAAACCAACACTTACACGCGGACTGATTCCCACTATCACTAGCAACTTTCACAAAAATCACATTTCCACACTGATCATCCCACTCGAAAGAAACTCAACTGCAGCTAACCACTCCTCAGAAAGCAGATGCTACCCAACCTTCAAACCAGACGCAAGATTTTCCACTAATAATCCCCACGAATGGTAACCAACGAAATTCCCATCATTAACCCATAACCATACCATAACTCTCAAAGAACAACGAATACCACACCGAAAACCACACAATGAGACTAGCAGATAAACAATACTCCACAATAATCACAAGATAATCAAGACATCAAGAAAGAAACATACCCACAACTGCATCCGGCACTGCTCTGACCTCCTCTGTTGTAAGCTGAAAAGCACGACCCTGAGCCTTTGGGGGCTCCACTCCACCCTGACCTCCACCCGTGATCCTCAAAGTGTCTGGTGCTGAAGCCTACACCGGTCCTGCAGCAAGTTGTGGACAGTTGACCCTCAAGTGCCCAACCTGATGACAATGATAACAAATCCTCAAATCCCGAACCGGCGTTGACTGCCGACAATCCCTCGTATAGTGCCCCTCCTTTCCGCACTTGCGGCATGCACCACCGGACCTACAAACTCCGGTGTGACCCCTCCCACACTTCCCACAAGTGTGGCTACTCAGATCTCCCACCCTAGAATCAACGGTCTTGGACCGTTTCGGCGCCGGCTGCGACTGCACCAGAGCCTGCTTCAGCTCACGCAACTGCAACTCAGTCTCTAACTCACGCCGCCTAGCGTCCTCCTGCAACTCCAAAAAAGTCCTGCACCTCTGTGTAGACACAAACTGTCTGATATCCCTCTTGAGCATGCTCAGATATCGAGACATCTGAGCCAGCTTCGAAGAGAACTCAGGACAGGACATCGCCCTCTCAGTGAACATCCTGGTGATCTCAGTCACCAACTCAGAACCTTGCTTCAGCTTAAGGAACTCCTGAGCCAATCTCTCTCTCTCTCTCTCTCTCTCTCTCTCACAACCCGCGAAACATAACGAGTGCTGAACATCTCTCTGAACCGATCCCATGAAACTGCAGCCCTCTGTGCATCTAAATATGACCCCGTGGTCAATCTCCACCAATCCTTCGCCCTGAGCCTCAACAGCTTCAGAGCACACCTCACCCTCTGATCAGCAGGGCATGAACACGTGAAGAAACACCCCTCCACGTCCGATAACCATCTCATAGCAACAATCGGGTCCTGAACTCCATTAAAGGTGGGAGGCTTCGTATTATCGAAGTCCCGATACTGAAAACCCCGACCAGCTCCTCCCCCTGCCGCTGCTACAACCGATGTAGCCGTCGCGGCAGCCATTTCTGCGAGAGCTGCATAGCGCTCATCAAAATACTCAACCATAGCGGTCTTGATCGACCCAAACAGTTCCGGAAACTCAGCCCGGAACAACGCAGCAATCTCATCATGCAGGATCTCACGAATCCTCGCGTCCAACTTGCACGTGCGCATCTGACCAATAACCTCGGGCGATACTGACCCGCCCGGAACTCCTTCTCCTGCTCCCGATCCTGACCCGGATCCACTACCAGCATGCCTCGAAATCTCCATACTGAAAAAACACCACAAAATCTCAAACACTTCCCACTAACCCGTGAACCAACTCTCAACCCAACCCTAGATGTCATGGTTTCCCTGATACGCGTATGGGTCCTGTGCTTTCAGTAGTACGGACCCATACTACCTTCCACACCTACCCATATTTGTATGAAGTACTATCACAACACCCTAGTGTAAAACATACATAACAAGCGCTCAATCCTCACTACTAGAGGAACACTGGAAATCTCCCACAAGGAATCCCTAGGCTAACAGGCATCATAAATCATGCAACATTATCATGAAATCCTAAAGATCCCTAGCCTAGAACTAGCATGCTATTCTATCAAAGCTCAAAAACAAATATCATGTATGGTATTTTGGGGTTACTTACTGGCTCCGGTTGATCGTACCTCCGCATCCTCCTTTTACTCATTTTGAAAACCGTTTTAAATTCTCTTTTGAAAACCCTCCTCGATTTGAGACTGGAGTCACACGAGTGTTCCTCCAATTCACTCAAACCAAGGCTCTGATACCAACTTGTAACGACCGAAAAATTCCAACCAATTTAAACTTTGCAAAAACAACCCGATTTCATTAAATTATTACAAAAAGGTTTTCACTACAATTAAATTAAAGTATTCCCAGAATCACATGACAACATAAACATGAGGAGTGGTACGATCACGCCTTCGCCTTGCCACGGTCTCCTGAAGAACCTGAAAACATAAAACCGCAACTGTAAGCCCGAAAGCTTAGTGAGATATTCCCAAAATACCAACCACATATACCATACACGCATAACATGTCATATCATATCTGATCACAGAACAGCCATGCACTTTGGGTCTATTGTGTGACTGGTCCGCCGCACCGGCCAACAGTCCACCTGGTCCACCCTCCGAGTCTAGCCATATACATCGAGTCTGCAGTGTGATTGGTCCGCCCGCACCGGGCCTTCAATCCACCTGGTCCACTCTCCGAGTCTAGCCATATACATCGAGTCTGCAGTGTGATTGGTGCGCTCGCACCGGGCCTTCAATCCACTTGGTCCACTCTCTGAGTCTAGCCATATACATCGAGTCTGCAGTGTGATTGGTCCGCCCGCACCAGGCCTTCAATCCACCTGGTCCACTCTCTAAGTCTACAGTATGACTGGTCTGCCCGCACCGGGCCTTCAGTCGGCCTGGTCCACTCTCCGAGCCTCGACACGTCTGGTCTGCCCTCTTGGGGCCTACAGCCTATCCGGACCGCTCGCTGGGCCTTCGGGACAACCGGTCCGCCCTGGGTATCTTGGCCTACAGCACAAAGCAGGACCCGCCTCAACCCAACTCCAGTCCAAACAATCATGTGCACATAAACATACAATCATATAACAATTCACAGTCAACAAACCGATCAAACAGATCACATAACATATCATCATCCTAACCAGGATACCGACCTAACCGGTCACTAGCATAACATCACCCTACATGTCAGGATACCGACCTCAACCAGGTCTCTAACATATACCATCCTAGCTACCAGGATGCAACATATCAAAGCAATATCATAACAACAAATACCCGCATCTCAATCCGATAAAGGGCCGGCCTTGGTGCCTTAGACCCTATTGATATAGTGAGGATAACTCACCTCGAAATTTCCGACTGAACAGATAAACCCAAGCTACTCCAACCACTGATACGATCTCCAACACTGGCCAACACCAAGACACTGAACTCAAAACAATATTCAACAATTACCAAAATGCCCCTGGAAAATAACTGGTCAACCCTTGGCCAAAGCCAACCCCTGACTGACTCTACTCGCCGAGTCATCCCAATGACTCGCCGAGTCCACATACACAGAAACTCCCCCATCTGCGACTTAACTCGCCGAGTCACCCCAAGACTCGCCGAGTCCAGCAACTCTGAGTCCTTTCTCACTCGACTCACCGAGTCACAGCTCAACCAGAAGAAACTTGGACCTTACGACCAGACTCGCCGAGTCCAAGAACAGACTCGCCGAGTCTAAGGCTATCTTCAACCTACTCGCCGAGTTGTTCTTCCAACTCGTCGAGTTTCAGACCATCTTCAAGCAACTCGCCGAGTACACCTTTGTGACTCGCCGAGTGCCTCTAGATCTCATCCTAAATAGAATCTTCCAGGTCATGCAATTGATCCAAAACGTAGATCTAGCCTCCTACAAACCATCCATCACGTAAAGTGGCAAACTTTACGTGAACCCAAAGAGATCTAGGCATTTTACACTTTAGGGCTAGGGTTTGGGACATGATGGCTTCACTAATCACTCAAGAACAGGGACTTTAATGCACTTTAGACCTCCTCCACTCCAGATCTGAGGTAGCAACCTCAGATCTACTCTTCAAACTCAAGATACCACAAGCTAAACCTCCCATACATTCCAAGAATAATGGATCTAGAAGAATAACAGCCCAAGAACGAGATTATACCTCAAAAGGAAGCCCAAACAGCAAATAAATCCGAATCTAAGCAAAGCCCCTTGCTCCAAGCCTCCTAACTCTCCAAGATCTTCCTCCAAATCTCTTTTCCAAGGTTCAATTGCACTCCAATCCTTCACAATCGCGTTTCTAGGGTTTTCTGGACTTAAGGGAAGGTAAGGAGGCTGGGGAGAGGGTATAATGTCCTTTATATAGGGCTCATCCTCCGAAATTAGGGTTTTCTCCACACAGCGCCTACTCTCCGAGTCCAGCCGCCGACTCGCCGAGTCGGCCACTTAACACGCGACCAAAATCGCGACCCTACTCGCCGAGTCCACTCGTGGACTCGCCGAGTTGCCCTTTCCAATTTACTCTTTTGACCCTTCAACTTTACTCTTGATATTCCGGGATGTTACAAACGGAAACATGTATCTGACAAGATTTAATGAAAATACATCCATATCTACCGTCGATCGCCACCTGATCTAAGATCTGGAGTCACGAAATTGTTTCAGCTTCACTTTCCCTCTCTAAAACGCAAAACATCTTAGTTCTGGTGCGATTTGGTCAGAGATGATACCATCGTCATCACCACCAACTTTGTTTCCACCATCGCTACCACCACTAATGTCACACCATAACAACCTACTGTCGACATCATGTTCAGATCTCGTCAGATTTGGTGTCTATGGTTCGATTTTTCTAGATCTCGTTTATGTTGTGCTATTTTATGCATATATCTGAAGCTATAATAGTGGTACCGATAGCTGATGGTGGTTCCACCATCTTAGATACGTTCCAACACCGTCACCTTCTCCATCTCTTTCTCTCTGACCTCCAGTGAAACACATCAGGTATGTTGATTTTTTATTTTTATTTTTTTCCTTTTGTTAAGTTGTGAATTTAATGTTTTAATATCTCATTTATTGTTTATTTTTGTTAATCATAGTTTATTTCTGTTGTTAAGTTGTGGATCCATGCTTTTTTTTTTTTCATATTTGTTATAACATATGCATCAAATTGTTATTCATAGTTTATGTTTGATGGTTGTTATATTGTTAATTAAAACTTAGAAGATGTCTTATTATGTTAATGTTTTCTCGAATAATGTGAATTTATTTTTTTTAAGCTATGAATTATGATTTTTAATGTTTCAACTATTGTTCAATTATGTTAAAGGTCGTTTTAAGTAGTGAATAATATGAAAGAAAGTCCTAAAATATTTTTTTGTTTTTTTTCCTGTTTAAGTGTGAATTTGATGTTTTAATCTGTCATTATCGTATAATTGTTTTAATCTTAGTTTTAACTCGTATTAAGTTGTGAATGTAAATTTTTTTTGAATTAAACTTTGAATTTATTATACTAATTTGTGAATTTTCTATATTAAATTGTGTATTAATTGTAATAAGTGTTTTAAGTTGAAAATATGGTTGTGGATGCATACGTTTTGTGTATTAAACTTTGATTTTTTTTTTTTTTTGTACTAAACTGTGATTTTTGTATTTTAAAGTGTGAATTGACTGCATTAACCTGTGAATTTTCTTTTTAGACTACGAATTGACTATATTAAGCTGTGATTATTTTATAATTTTTTCGGTTGCTTTTGAAATAATGTAAATTTTATTCACAACTTAATATATTAAATTCGCAATTTAAAATATGAATGATTTATGTATAAATTTTTTTTAATTTTCTTCTGAATATATTTATTTTTTGTGTTATATAAGTATGTAAGAATACATTAGTTTTAATAATAGTTTTGCATTAAATTCAAAATGAGTGAAATAAATGGTTTATTAGACTATGAATGTACTATTTAAGTTATTAATACATGACTTTATTTACAGATCTGATTTAGAAGAAAATGATGGTTGTGATGCTGGTACAGGTGGTTGGTGGCAGCATATGGTGGTGGTAGTAGTGGAGTTTGATTTTTTTATTTCTTTGAGTTTGTGAATTATTGTAAAATGATGTGTATTAAGTTATGAATTTTGTGAATTAAACTATAAATGGACTGTATAAAATGGTAATTTATATAAGTTTTGTGTTCAAATATGATAGCATATAATAATGAAAATATTATACTGCAAAAATTACAATTTTGCCTTTTTTGTATCAAAAAGAGAAAAAAATGAATTTTCACATGTTTAATAAGAATATCATGCAAATATTTACTAACGGGGGGTTCTTAGGGTTCTTAATTTTTTTGTGGTTCTCATTTGAACCACTCGTTTATTTGAGACCACCTATATTTTGTGAGACTGTGAAACGTATTTTTTTATTTTTTTTATTTTTAATGTTTTTTAGTTAATTCAAGTTCCGAAAATAATATTTAAAAAAAAGAATTTTTGGATTTTTCCATTTATTTTGCATTTTAAAATTATTTTTTAGAATATGTACAGTGTAATATTCTATTAGAATATTTGAAGTATTTTTCAAAAAAAAAAAAACAGGATATTTTTTAGTTAATTCAAGTTCCGAAAATAATATTTAAAAAACGAATTTTTAGATTTTTCGATTTATTTTGCATTTTAAAATTATTTTTTAGAATATGTACAGTGTAATATTCTATTAGAATATTTCACGTATTTTTCAAAAAAAAAATGGATTTTTTTTATTTTTTTATTTTTTTTTGGTTAATTCAAGTTCCGAAAATAATATTTAAAAAAAGAATTTTTAGATTTTTCCATTTATTTTGCATTTTAAAATAATTTTTTAGAATATGTACAATGTAATATTCTATTAGAATATTTCACGTATTTTTCAAAAAAATTGGATTTTTTTTATAATTTTTTTTAGTTAACTCAAGTTCCGAAAATAATATTTAAACAAAGAATTATTGGATTTTTTCATTTATTTTGCATTTTAAAATTATTTTTAGATTTTGTCTCACGGTCTCACGAAATCAGAATGGTCTCAAATGAACCTGAATATATATATATATATATATATATATATATATATATATATATATATATATATATATATATATATATATATATATATATATATATATATATATATATATATATATATATAGCAATGATTTGGCACTATTATTAAACTGTGTTCTTTATTTTATTTTGGGTCATGAAAATCTTATTAGACTATGGGATACGATCTAACTTGGGAATCCACCATGTGGACTTTTCGTCTTTGGTGCATGCATTCAAAAATTAAACATTTGCATACTTAATTCAATCATTATTTCAAGATTACTTTATTATATTAATGGAAACCTTTAGCCTCTAAATTCAGTATCATATTTAATTTTGTAATGGGGTAGGTCTTGAATGCTTAAAACATCTCAAAATGATTAGTTTGGTTTAGCTAATGATTTTAGGTGTTATACGAATCGACTTAAACTAATATCTTTTATCATTAACCCAAAGAGCAATGACTAGTTTGTTTAACAAATTAGTTTTTTTGATTTATGAATGTAACCATATTATTGAATCGTAACTCTTGTACAACTCCTTAGACTTTTGTTAGTTTTCAAGTAAAACTTTTGCTGTAAAAGGAAAACTTAAATCGAATAGTATAAAGTGCATCTCTGAAACCGAATTGGGGAATTGGCTAAAGTTTTTCATGATTTTTAATTCATTAATTAAAGTTCTGTTGTGCTATGTTTATAAAACAGTTTATTTTGAAAGTTTATTATAATTGTATGTTTACCAGTATAATTAAAATAATTTATCTAGCTTATAATTATAAGTTAGCTTTTAGTTAGTTAGTTAACGTATCAAATACAACCTAAATAACCGCATTTTAATTTGCTTATGTTAGTGGTCAAAATCAAAGGTAATCGAAACTCAAGCTTTACAAAATAAATCATAAAGAAAAAAGCGTTGAAGTGAAGTTGTAATTTGAGAATGCTTATTAGTGGGTGAAAGAAATCATAGAGCCATAGACCCTTCTTGTTAGGTCAAGAGAATCCTAGATCTTTATATATATAATAATAATAATCTTGATTTTTTTTTGTTAAGATAAAGAATATATTTTCCTTTGCAAAAGGAAAGCTTCACATGGACATTCGTTTGAAGACGATAACCAATCATTGCTTTCATTTTCCAACACTTTAAATCATATTTGGAACCTTTTAAGATATCTTTTATTTATTATATTAAATCAAAAAACTACTCTTATCTTTTTATGATTTTTTAATTCGGTGTTGAACCTTAAAACAAAAAAGAAATGTAAATTGCCTCTCAAAAATGAGAACATTTTTTTTCCATTTATTATATATATATATATATATATATATATATATATATATATATATATATATATATATATATATATATATATAAAAGTAAGTTCATGCGAAAACATAAATATCTTGCGAAAACGCGAAAACAGATTTTACTTATAAGAATCAAACACATGTACTATAAAAAAAATAAATTTATTAGCAATAAATTAAAGATAGTAAGTTTACATTGAATAATGTTATGGTAATATAGATTTAAAGATGGTTTTAATAACTATTTTTTTTCACGTTCTTAATCAGTTTTAAATTCATGTTTCATAATAAAAATGTTAAAAATCATACTTTGTTAATATGAAACAAATTCTCATCTATCAACGATTATCATCATGTATTTCAAAGTTTGGTTGAATTATTTTTCAAAATATAATATTGAGGTGCCACAATATTATAAGTTTTTTCTTGTTTTCGCGTTTTCGCAAATTATTTATATTTTCGCATGAACTCTCCTATATATATATATATATATATATATATATATATATATATATATATATATATATATATATATATATATATATATATATATATATATATATATATATATATATATATGATACTTATCTACCCATACATCCCAAAATTATTGTCCACAGAAAAAAAACACACAAATTAAGGAAATATTAATTATCATTAACTTTATACAATAAAATAACAATTTTGTCTTTACTTTACATTTAATGTTTCATTAAATACTTAGTTGGTTAGTAATAATGAAATGTATTTTGATAAAAATGTTATTTATTTTTATAAGTTGATTATGATTTTGGAACAAACAAAAAATGAAAGATGGACTATAATTTTGGGATGGAAAGAGTATTTAATAACAATTTTTGTATTTTATTATATTTATGACAAATGTACAACAAGTGTACTGTAGGGTTTTTTTTTTTTTTGGGTTTTTTTTTTATATGTATTTGTGAAAATGACATGAAATTATTCAAATTTGTCTTTTAAGTCATAACACTGAATAATTATCATATTCTATCAATTATTTATAAAATTTTCTAATATACGTTTGTGGTAATCTTTCTTTCGGCTACTAGAGATATATTTTTTTGGTATTTAAATAAAGAAATTTTAACATCGTTGCTTTATGTACTATAATGAATTGTATACATAAAGACTCTATTATGCATTTCTATTTATCCAAAAGACCAACGTCATTTAATAGAAACCGTAAATCGCATATTTTAGAGAAAGTGTCTAAGAAACACTCTAGAGATAAATAAATGAAACATTTAACATATTAAACTTTCTCACATATTTTAAAGAAAGTGTCTAAGAAACACTCTGGAGAGACATAAATCACTCGAGTAAAAAACGACTTTTGGAAGGATAAAAAGCGCCCATATATACCATGACACACACTAAAAGACGTTCAGATTTTATTGGTCTTCTTTTCACATTTTAATAACTAATTGAGCACAAAATAAACTTTAACACGATATAAGTCGTATCAAAATCATATTATAACTTAGAAGCATCTGCAAACGTTCTGAGAGAGAGAGAGAAGTGAACGTGTGTCTGTCATCTATGTAATATTGAAGTGTTATGCAAAAAAGTTTATTGAGTTTTTAATAAATAATTTTAATTTTTCACTATAATTTTCTATATTAAATTTGAATATCAAGGCTTATAGGTAGTTGATAATGTATTTTATACATGGTTTGTGGTGTAAAATTAAATATTTGAAACTCTATAAAAATATGTACAAATCATATCATCTAGTCTAATAAAGGATACAAAAAAGATGGTAGAGAGATTTGATTGCATATAGTAAACTATTTAGTTTTTGATGGTTATATACCTAATATCAGGTATATAATAGCCATATATTTCCTAAGCCTATATATATATATATATATATATATATATATATATATATATATATATATATATATATATATATATATATATAGAGAGAGAGAGAGAGAGAGAGAGAGAGAGAGAGAGAGCTAGGTTCAAATGTTTTTAGCAACTATTGTGTGCCTAAATGCACCAATCAGAAAATTGCAAATAATTAAATAGAAAAGGGTATTTTCGGTTTTTTGCACTAGCAATTAATGAGATCATTTAAATAAATCTCTACAATTAAAGGAACAAAACAAATACCTAATATATTTCTTTTACAAACGTGGACATCAATTTTTTCCCTTTATTATCTCTTCTCCCTCTCTTTCTCTAATCCTACCTTTGCATCTTCATAACCCTAACCAAATTGCCGGCCATCCTATTGTTGCCGTTCACACACATTTTTCCATCGATTTTTGTGGTTTCCCCCTATCACCTCTCATTTTTTCACGATTGTTCCTTTTGGGCAGGTTCGATTTGCCTTTGATTTACCTGTCGATCTTCACCTTTCTCTATCCCTCTCGCCCCACGTCGCTGATTTCGACCGGAGACGGAAAAGAGAAGCAGCAACAACGAAGATGCCTCCTTCAAGCAGCAGGTAATTAGAGGGTGTCCACTCAGTCAACGGTTGTGTCTATCCTCTCTTTGATTCCTGCAATACTAGATGATTTGAAGGTGATGTCGATTTAAGGGTCACCACATCACCGTTTGTGGATGATAGATCGATTAGGAGAGAGTCAAAGACCAACCCACCAAGGTACGCTGGGATTTTCTAGAAATATGTTTTGTTATTGATTTGGAATATGAATTTGTAGGATACAAAATTGCTGCAAGCATTTATCTATATAAATGTGTGTTTATATTATATGAAATCTTTGACTAATTAGTAACAACTGATAGAATCTGTGATGATACAGTGTGTGCCTAAAAGGTGTTCGATGAAATGTCGATTAGAATAAATTACAATTGTTTGATGTCTACTACATTCTATCAGAATTTACAGTTGTTATTCTTTTAGAATGCTCCAAATTTGTTAATATTTGAAAGTTGATTGTCTTTTTTTTTTTTTTTTTTTTTTTTTTGTGGATTTAGGGTTTGAAGAGACTGAATTCAATAGAATTCTATTTCAATCTCTCCTTATTTGTCAAGATAGGAAAAGTAAAAAACATTGCAAGATAGGAAAAATGAAATACATTCTGTTAGAATCTGGTCATGTGGTATGTATTCTGTCAAAACTCTTAGAATGTCTATTATTCTGGCAGAATTCAATTTCAATCTCCTTATTTGTCAAGATAGGAAAAGTAAAAACAATTGCAAGATAGGAAAAATAAAATACATTCTGTTAGAATATGTTATCATTCTATAATATATAGTTCTTATAAAATAAGTAATGCTTGTATTTTGTCAGAATTTATTTGTAGAAATACATTCTGTTAGAATGTCTTTTGAGAATGTTTGTTAATAACAAGTACATTAGCTTCATTGGTAATACTAATGAATAATGCATTTTATTCTTTCAGAACGGCTTTGAAGAAGGAATTCAATATTGATCTTACAAGAGAAAGATTTGGAATCGAGGTCAACAACAAATATATTTTGCGAAGAATTATATTCTTACGATAATATATCACATTTTCATCATAGTTTGAATCAAGTGCATTATTTGGACCTTTGATGAAGAGCATGTGTATTTGCTTAATAATTGTATATTTAAGAATGTTATTTCTTAATATTTTTATTCATTTTTGATGATATTCTGTTAGAATTTGTATAACTATATTAAATTGTATAAGACTATTAGTTTTGTAAGAATATGTATGATTTTGTATTCACGTTCGAATGTATATGAAGAATATATATTGAATTATTAAATCATGTTAATTATCAAAAATATATGCATTGGAAATATATTCCACAAGAATAAAATCGAAAATATCTTTACTAATTAATGTTTGACATTCTGACAGAATAAAATCAGATTTAAATTTGGATTATTTTAAAATATTCAGATTTTAAAAAAAATAAAGGAATTTATTATCCCTAAAAATCCGAAAATTTCCTTTTTTAATATAGGTTGATTGACTAAAATGCCCTTATGCTGGAATTTGTGTGATTATATGGTACATGTTACCTTATTGTGATATCATAGACCATCAGATCATGATCTTTCATTCTATTCCATCCGGTGGTCCAAATTTGTGCATTCTGGCACACAATAGTTAGTAAAAACAAAATAACCTAACTCTCTCTCTCTCTCTCTCTCTCTATATATATATATATATATATATATATATATATATATATATATATATATATATATATATATATGGTGAGGTTCAATACATAACCATAATTAACAAGGAACCAATCGTGAGCGTCAGAAATCATAATGATCAATGACCAAAGAAATAGATGCACACTTGTATAAAAACTCTCATCTATTTTTCGCTTAAAATTTTTTTAGGACATATTTTTTATCGAAAAAAAAACCCGAATATACCGTTTTTCTCGATTTTTCGTCCTCTTTCCATAGAGATTCATGTTGACATATAAAAGCGATTTTTTTTTTGAAAAAAATCCACTTCATTTTTTTAATTTTTTCAATATTTAAGTTTATTTTTATTAAAAAAACAAAAACTAATTATACCAAGAAATTAATTTTTTGTACTCTCTCAGTAAACATCAACACCGACTAAAAAAAACATCGATCAGTGTAGATTTACACTATGAATCTAAACTCTAAATATTTCAATTTTTAACATTCACAATGTGAAAAAACTCGATCAGTTCAGATTCACATTGTGAATCTGACTAATTATTATGCAAACTGTGAATCTGAGAAGGTTTACAATGTGAATATGAACATGTTCACAATGTGAATCTGAACTGAAAAATCGTTTTTTTTAAACATGAATATGAATATATGTTTAAAAAGTACCAAAAGTATGAATTTTGATATATTATTAATTTTTTTCTATAAAAAAATAGACTTTAACTTTTCAACAAAGAAAATGAAGTGAATTTTTTTTTTCAAAAAAAAAAGGTTCGTTTTTTATATATAATCATGGATCTCTATGGAAAGAGGACGAAAACTCGGAAACAACGGTATATTCGATATTTTTTTCGATAAAAAACATGGTCGAAAAAAACTTTAAACGTAAAAAAAGAAGTGGATTTGTTATAATCTGATTCATGTGCGTCAATTGTAAAAGTCTACAACCACTTACTTTTGTCGTTGATAGTTTTAAATTTTGACGTTTTGGATTGGTTCATTGATTAATAATGGTTCTCTATTAAATTTCTCTCTCTTTTTTTTTTCTCTCTCTCTCTCTCTCTCTCTCTCTATATATATATATATATATATATATATATATATATATATATATATATGAGGTAGGTTCAAATGTTTTTCACATTTATGGTGTGCTAGAATGCACCAATAGGAATTTAGTATTAATGATATGTATATTAAATGCTTTCCATACTTATAACTCATTTTTATGGAAACTAATTAAATTCATAATTAATGTCACACAATAATATTTTTTTAGAATAAATTCATATCTAAAAGAATGAGAGTGTATTGCAGCAGAATGAGAGTGTATTCTAGTAGAATACACTCTCGTTCTTCATATTCCATACAGTTTTATTGTATTTTAATTGATTGAATCTTGAAACAAAGTACGGACACATATATAAAAACCTATATGCAAATTCATTCTGAAATAATGTTATTGCTGGCATTAACGACGGATTTAATTAGTTTCCATGAAAATAGAATTATAATTATGGATATTATTTAATATACATATAATTATGGAAATCATTTAATATCTATAATTATTTAATTAAATAATTATTTAATTACTAAATTTCTATTGGTGCATTCTAGCACACAATAAATGTAAAAAACAAAATAACCTAGCCCATATATATATATATATATATATATATATATATATATATATATATATATATATATATATATATATATATATATAGGGAGTATTTCAAATGAGAACCACAAAAGATTAAGAATCCTAAGAACCCCCATTAATTGGTAAACATTTACATGATACTCTTATAAAAATGTTAACATTCTTTATTTTCATGTCCTTTTGGTACGAAAAGGGTAAAATTGTAATTTTTATAGTCTAATATTTTCATTCATATATGCTTTTATATTTTAACACAAAACTGATATAAAATACAACTTTATACAATCCATTTACAATTTAGTGCAAAAACTTTACAACTTAATACAAACTATTTTACAATAATTCACTAATTCAAAGAAGTCAAAAACACAAACTATACCACCACCACCACCAAACACAGCTAGCAAACACCTGTAGCAACATCGCAACCAACATTTCTTCTAAATTAGATCTGTAAATAAAGTCATGCATTAATAGCTTAAATACTGCAGTTACAGTCTAATAAAACCTACTAATTCACACATCTTGAATTTAATGCAAAATTGTAACATCCCAAAATCAAGACAATAATAGGGTTCTCAAAGCGGAAATCATGTGTGTGCGATGCGCTGCTACCCTGCCAGCTCCTTCCCCTTAGTTGAAGAGGTACCTGAAACCAAAACTAAAAATTGTAAGCATGAATCCTAGTGAGTTCCCCCCCTCATACCACATACCATACAATCATGCATACTGTCGGGCAATTCTGGGGTGCCCGACCTACCCATGTCAAGCCATTATAGGGTGCTGAACTACCCACGTCAAGCCATTATGGGGTGCTGACCTACCCATGTCAGGCCGTTCTGGGGTGCCTGTCTACCCTCCAGTCTATCTCACCAGGCCACGGGGACTATTTCACCCCTACTAGTATCACATAAAAACATATCATAAACATTCTATTAGACATATTTGGGGTGTCCGACCTACCATTCGGTCCTCACGACCGAATCGGGGGACTATTCCCCTCCTACTACCATTATCACATAGAACATATCATACTTGCACATAAAACACATTAAGTAATAGCAAACCAAACAATTATCACAAAGACAATCATCTCAACCTTAGTCAACTACTAGTGCGTCGGCCTTGGTGCCTTAGACCCACTTCTACTGAAGGGTAACTCACATCAACGTCATGTAGTGTTTGCACTGTCCTCGGTGTGGAAATCTACTCTCTGGGACTCCTCAATCCCTACACGACATCTCTTCTAAGTTATTAACTCATACTCTTAACCTTTACAAGGGTCACTCAATCCAAGTCAAAGTCAAAGTCAAATCCATGGTCAAAGTCAACATCTGGTTGACTCGACTCGCCGAGTTGGCCCGCCAACTCGTCAAGTCCCCATATCCACAAAATGTTGTAATCCCGTCCCTACTCGTCGAGTCTAGCAAGAGCTCGACAAGTTCGCCTTCAATAACACATCGGACAATCTTCAACCATACAATCATGCATACTGTCGGGCAATTCTAGGGTGCCCGACCTACCCATGTCAAGCCATTATGGGGTGTTGACCTACCCACGTCAAGCCATTCTGGGGTGCTGACCTACCCGTGTCAGGACGTTCTGGGGTGCCTGTCTACCCTCCGGTCTATCTCACCCGGTCATGGGGGACTATTTTACCCCTACTACTATCACATAAAAACATATCATAAACATTCTATCAGATATATTTGGGGTGTCTGACCTACCCTTCGGTCCTAACGACCGAATCGGGGGACTATTCCCCTCCTACTACCATTATCACATAGAACATATCATACTAGCACATAAAACACATTAAGTAATAGCAAACCAAACAATTATCACAAAGACAATCATCTCAACTGTAATCAACTACTAGTGGGTTAGCCTTGGTGCCTTAGACCCACTTCTACTGAAGGGTAACTCACCTCAACATCGTGTAGTGTCTACACTGTCCTCGGTGTGGAAATCGACTCTCCCCTACTCCTCAATCCCTACACAATAACTCTTCTAAGTTATCAACTCATACTCATAACCCTTATAAGGGTCACTCAATCTAAGTCAAAGTCAAAGTCAAATACGTGGTCAAAGTCAACATCTGGTTGACTCGACTCGCCGAGTTGGCCTGCCAACTTGTCGAGAACCCATATCCATAAAATGCCATAATCCTGTCCTTACTCGTCGAGTCTAGAAAGTGCTCTACGAGTTCACCTTCAACAACGCATCAGATAATCTTCAACCGACTCGCCGAGTTCGTCCTTGAACTCGTCGAGTTCATCTTCATCCATAAGAAGGTGTTCAGTCTATGACTCGCCGAGTTCCCCTTGAACTCGCCGAGTCCGTCTTCATGTGGCTGGGACATTGCCTTGAACTCACCGATTCTATTCATTCACTCGCCGAGTCCTATGATTTCCAGGTCCCGAGTGAACCTAAACAACTGGGGAACCTTCGATCTTAACAAATGGTCCAAAACTAGAAAGGATTTGGTGGAAAATACACCCTGACTCGCTGAGTACCATGAACGAATCTCCGAGTCCCTCTATGTCCAAAATTATACAGTCGATTATAATGGGTCTTAACACGTCAAAACGATAGATCTGGCCTCCTAGGATCCATTTTATACATAAAGCTTCAAACTTGATGTACATGCATGGGGCTTTTGGCTCAAAAAGCCATAAAAGGATGTCTACAAGATGCATGGGTCTCCAATGGCCATAAAGTTGGCACCTTTATTCCATGGGAACCCTTAATGGTTCCAGATCTGAAGCACAAACCCACTTATACACCCAATTCCGAATATAACTTCCCTAATACTTAGAAAAATATAGAAAATATCCCTAAATGAAGATCTAAGCAATGAGTAGCCAAGGTTCAGCTTTATACCTAAAATAAGCTGGAAATGTGCCCAAAAATCTGGATCTTCTTGCTTCCTCTTGATCTCACAAGCTTCCTTCTCCTTCTCAAACTTCAATCACACAAAAATGGCACCATAAAGCTCAAGAACACTCAATAATGGCTAGGGTTTCGAGTTAGGGTTTTCTCTGGGTTGGGAGGGATGATGGGGGCTGGGTCGGGGTGCTATAAGGTGTTTAAATAAGGTGCAAACCCAAATATTAGGGTTTCATCCAAACAGTCCTACTCGCTGAGTCGGTCTTCCGACTCGTCGAGTAGGTCACTAAAACCCCCGATCAAAAGTCGATTCTACTCGACGAGTTGGGCCTCCAACTCGCCGAGTACCAGAGTAAATTGCAACATTTCTTGATTTTAAATACGTACCAGGAATCGGGTGTTACAAAAATAATTATAAAAACTACTATAGTCTTCCATATTTATACAACACAAAAAATAAATATTTTCGTAAACTAACTAAAACAAACACTCAAACATAAATCAGTCAAATTTGAAGACATAATTCGTTAAAATTTCACATCTTAATAAAATCAATTCACAGTTCCGTATACAAAATTCACAGCTTAGTATAAAAAATTAACAGTTTAATGCACAAAAATTATACATTCACAACCATGTTCTCAAGTTAAAACTTATATATATATATATATATATATATATATACACACACACACACACACCTACACTTTTAGATCTATAGGCTAGTGCTTCTTTCAAAGTTTATTTACAAAAATCTTCACAACTTAAATTTTAAATGTTTTATTCAAAATTAGATTAAATGAGATTTGTATATAATGATACTTTTATCTCATATTTTAGAAGGCTACAAGGAATTATAAAAAATTCATAGCTTAATACAATCAATTCACAGTATAATACAGTAAATTCACAACTTAATACAGTTAATTCACAGCTTAATACAGTCAATTCATAGTTTAGTATAGTTAAGTCACAACTTAATACAATCAAATCATGGTTTAATAAAAAAAAATCATATTCTTAATATAATTATTTTAAATTTTAATACGAAAATTTTAACTTCACAATCATATTCTCATGTTAAAACTTACATTTCAAGACTTTAATTCACAATTTAATAAAGTATTTTAGGTCTCTCATTCACGGTGTTTACACCTTAAAAACATAATCGATTTTTGTTGAAGCATTTCATCAAATATCTTGTGTGCACCAAACAAATTCATAGTTTAATAGAGCATTTTAGGATTCTCATTCACAGTGTAAAAAAATAGTTTAGGACTCTCTTTCATAGTATTTATTCATTACTGAAAACCATATCAATTCATTCATTCATAGTTAAAACTAACTTTAACATAACTGAACAATAGTTGAAACATTAAAACATCACAATTCACAACTAAAAAACTTAATTCACGTTATTTAAGAAAACACTAACATAATAACACACATTCTAAATTCAGTTCACAACATAACAACCATAAAACATAAAATATGAATAAAAATTAGATGCAAATATTATAACAAATAAGAAAATAAACATGGATTAACGACTTAGTAACAGAAAAATTATGACTAACATTTAAAGTTTAATTTATAGTATATTAACATTTTAATACACTCATTCATTACTTAATTTACCATATTCATTGTTTAAATTCTAAAAACTTCAATGTAGCATTTAATCAAACACATTATGTGCATCTTGTTTCTTTGAATTTCCTTTCTAAACTCGACCACCTGAGAACATATCAGAGAGAAAGATAACAAGGAGATGAGGAGGAAGTGGTAGAAAAACATATCTAATATGGATCTGGAAAGATTTCTTTGTTGATGGAACACATCATAGAAAAAAATAACTTCAAAAGTTCTGGAACAAAAACTGAGTTCAGATTAACACTTATAGGTTGCTATGATGGTTGTGATTTTTGATTTGTAATGCTCCGATGTCAACATTAACGATGGAAAACATATCTGATGTGTATCAGACGGCGGCTATGGTGAATTCTTGCTAGAACTTCTTCGAGCTTGCTGAAAACTCGCAGGTCTGGACAACGATGCGAGAAAATCGTATATCTGGACCAGATATAGATGGTGATGGTGGCGAAAAACATAGATCTGAACCAGAGCTCGTAGCTCTAGATGATGGGGGTGGTGGAAATCGTAAATTCGGACTGTTGAGCTTCGGATCTGAGTTCATACATACCAGATCTAACATGAAACATCACGGTAAGAGGCAATAATGGAGGTATTCGATTATGCAGGTGATCGTACATGAAATAGGTAGGCTCGTTGGGGGTGGTAGGGTCGCCGTCAGCAGTTGTGATGATGGTGATTTGCATCACAGGTGGTAGAAGGAGATGAGAGACATGGGTTTGTTCTTGTACAATATTTAAAGAAGAGAGTAATCTCTTTTGTATTAGATCTAAGTTTATCAGATGTAAGTTTAGATCTAATGGAATAAAATATGAAATTAGGTTCAACTTTTGTATTATTTATAATAATGCCATTCCTTTTTTTGGATATTGATAGACAAAAATGGTTCTCATGGTTCTTAATCTTTTTTGGTTCTTATTTGAACCTTTACCTATATATATATATATATATATATATATATATATATATATATATATATATATATATATATATATATATATATATTGGAAATTTTAGTATAAATATGCGTATTTTACTAACTTTAGACATATATAAATATATTCATATGTTATATATACAGTTAACTCTAAGTAGGTGGGTTTGTGTTCTACTCCATGAGAGCTTTGAAATGGTATATCGTATGTCTAAAATGGAGTATATGTGAATGAGATATCGATACTCAAAGTTGAGTATTTGAGAATAGAAGTTAGCAAAAGAGGTGGGTGTGGGAATGATTCTCACATTGGTAGGAAGACCATACTCAAGTGAGTTTATAAGCTTGAATGAATGATAGGGTTACAAGCTTGTGTCCATGGTTTTACTCCAACTCCTACCCGCGCGCAGGGGGGTGTGAATCTGTGTATAGGCACGACTTGCAGACATGAATGCAGCTCTAAAAACTCGGGCCCGCGCAACCCAAGGCAATAACTTTCAAGAAGTTCAAGTGCTACAATTTTGGCCAACCAGGGCATAAGGCTTTGGAGTGCCTGCAACCCAAACGGGAGAATTGTTAAGCAAATATGGTGAATGATGACATGGATTTGGTAGCCATGGTAACTGATCTCACGGCCATGGTCTTGGAGGTGAATCTCATGAATACTAATTCAAAGGAGTGATTGATTGACACGAAGGATACTCATCATGTGTGTCATGACAAAAGCGTTTTCAATACCTAAAAGGAAGTTGAAGATTGTGAAAAACTCTACATGGGAAATGTAGCTATTGTGGATATCAAAGGTATTGGTGATTTCGTTCTCAGAATGACGTCGGGGAAAGATGTGAAGCTTAAGGATGTTGTGTATGGTCCAGAACTTCGTAAGAATCTAGTGCTGGGTGGTTTGTTGAATAAGTTTGGCTTTAAGATTGTGTTTGAGTTGTAAAAATTTGTTTTGTCCAAGAATGGTATGTTTTTGGGAAAATGATATGACTTGAATGGTATGTTCAAAATGATTGTAATGGTGTCAAATGAAATGAATAAATCAAGTTCCAGTTCTGCTTATATGCTTGAGTGTTCACATGTTTGGCATGTTCGTTTAGGACATGTAAATTATAATTTTAATGAACGTCTAGTTAAACTAGATCACATACCAAAATTTAATATTGACTCAAATAAAAAATGTCCCATATGTGTTGAAGCCAAACAAACTAGATTATCTTTCTAAACAATAAAAAAAAATACCGAACTTCTTCATTTAATTCACACTGGTGTGTGTGATTTGAAATCAATTACTACTCTAGGTGGGGACAAATACTTCATTATGTTCATTGATGATAACACAAAATATTGCTACATATATTTACTTAAGAGTAAAGAGGAAGCAATGGACAAGTTTGTCTTGTACAAAAAGGAAGTTAAGAATCAACTCAACAAGAAAATCAAAGTAGTTAGAAGTGATAGGGGTGGAGAATATGTTTCTCCATATGCTGAATTTTGTGCTCAAAGTGGAATTCGTCATGAATTCTCATCACCCTATTCACCTCAATCTAATGACATTGCTGAAAGAAAGAATTGTACCTTGAAAGAGATGGTTAATGTCATGCTAATTAGTTCTGGTGTAAACCAGTCAATGTGGGGGGAAGCTATTTTTGTCGACTAACTATCTTTTAAATAAGACACCTCGCAAAGAAAAGGATGAAACACCACATGAACTTTGGATGGGTAGAAAGCCATAATATAACTACTTACAAGTGTGGGGGTGCCTAGCCAAAGTTGTTGTACCACCACCTAAGGTACAAAAGTTAGGTCCTAAAACAGTGGATTGTGTATTCTTTGGATATACACAAAATAGTAGTGCCTATCGGTTTCTTGTGCATGATTCTAAGAATCCTAAGATACACAAGAATACAATAATGGAATCAAGAAATACTTAATTCTTTGAAGATGTATTTCCTTGTTTGAACAAGGAGGTTGATAGCCCAACTTTACCAAACAACGAAGTTGTTCGAGAGGACGAACAAGCTCAATTCAAGGTAGAAGAGATAGAACTCAGAAGAAGTAAGAGGGCTAGAGTTGAAAAATCATTTAGTGATGATTTTTAAACCTATGTGGTGCCAAGAGGCGGTTACTACTTCTGGGGGACCTCAATGGAAAGAAGCCATAAAAATGAGGTGGAATCTATCTTACAAAATCATACGTGGGAGCAAGTGGATCTCCCTCCAGGTAGCAAGCAACTTGGTTACCGTTGGATTTTTAAGAGAAATATGAAACTTGATGCCAGTATTGATAAATACAAGGCAACACTAGTAAACAAAGGTTATAGACAAAAGGAAGGTCTAGATTACTTTGATACATATTCACCGGTAATGCGAATAACATCCATTAGATTAGTTCTTGCCATTGCCGCTATTAAAAACCTACAAGTTCATCAAATGGATGTGAATGCTACTTTTCTAAATAGGGAGTTGGAAGAAGAAATTTATATGGAGCAACCTGAGGAATTCATTGCCTTAGGACAGGAGAACAAGGTTTGTAAACTTTTTACGTCTCTATATTGATTAAGATAAGCTCCAAGAAATGGCATCAAAAGTTTGATCAAGTCATGATGGAAAGTGGTTTTAGAATCAATGAGTGTGATAAGTGTATCTATGTGAAAAACACCACTCATGGTTATTTCATCTTGGGTTTATATGTTGATGGTATGCTTATCATTGGTAGTGATTAAAAGATAATAAGATCTATGAAGGTTATGTTGAAATCCAAGTTCGACATGAAAGATATGGGTTTAGCGGATGTGATTCTTGGAGTCAAGATCACAAGAACCCATTATGGTTTGATTTTAAGTCAAGCACACTATGTGAATGAGATTATTGAAAAATTTGCTAAGGGAGATACTAGCATAGCTAGAACTCCAACTGACACTAGTTAATATCTACATAAAAATAGAGGTAATAGTTTTAATCAAGTGGAGTATTCAAGAATTATTGGCAGTCTGATGTAGCTAATGAGTTGCACCAGATCTAACTTAGCATATTCTGTGAGCAGACTAAGTAGATATACCTGTAAACCCAGTTATGAACACTGGAAGAGTATTACTAGGCTTCTAAGGTATGTGAGATACACTCGAGAATATGGATTGCATTATGGCAGACATCCAACAGTTATCAATGGATACATTGATGCAAATTGGATATTCGAAATAAAAGATTCCAGATTTACAAGTGGATATGTATTTACACTTGGAGGTCCTGCTATAGCTTGGAAATCATCCAAGAAAACGGTTATATCCAAATCTACAATGGAATATGAATTTATCGCCTTAGATATTTGTGCTGAAGAAGCGGAGTGGCTACGCCAAAGCCGGTAAGGACCATATGTATACATTATAATAACCAATTGGCAACTGGTAGACCTCAAAGTACAATGTATAATGGGTAATCAAGGCACATTAGACGTAGAAATAAAACGATACGACAACTAATCTCTACGGGGGTTATCACGGTTGACTGGGTGAAGTCAAAGGATAACATTGTGGATTCACTTACAAAAGGTTTGAGTAGAGATGTAGTTTATAAGTCATCAAGAGGATTGAAACTAAACCCTTAAATGAATAAATTCATACGAAGGAAACCTTACCCATAAGACTGGACATCCCAAGATCTGGTTTCAAAAGGACAACCTAGTTGTATGAGTGAGGCATGTCATTGTGGGGGGGGGGGGGGGGGGGGAGGGGGAGTTAACATTAATTCCTAGTCCATTCCTATATGTAGTGAAAAATTTAGGTTAAACATATGGTTTTTAATGATTCTTGGAATCACCTATGTGAGAGAGAAGTGGGGTCGTTTCGAAGGGAATTATTGGGGCACAATTCCTAAAGCTCTTGTAGAACCAGGTTAGTGTTCATGACCAAAACGAACACGTCTATGAGGATATAACTGTAAGGTAGAGTGTAACATCACAAAACTCGAGGGTAAAAATTTCATTTTAAAAACAATTAAACACCCATATATTATTTATACAAATCATAAAGATATTTCATAATAAAACAGTTATCAGAGTACAATCCCAAAATATCAGAGTTGCGGAAAATATAGGTGTATTCGTTGCGATCATGCCCGACCCTTCCCTTTCGAACCGAAAGTACCTGAAACCATAAACTACACACTGTAAGCACAAAGCTTAGTGAGTTCCCTAAAATAGCATATACCATACTTAACATACGATCCATACATATCATACATATCAAACATGCGATAAGAGATGCTATGTGCCAACCATAGTCTTGCCATTATGCCACGATCCATATCATGATCTTTCTTTTCCAGGCCAGGGACCAAAACCCTGAGTCTTACAGATAAGTGCCAGGTTCCAGGAGCCACCTCCTGGTCTGCCTGAGTCCAAACTAAAGTCTTGCATACAAATTTTCCAGCAGCCACCTCCGAGTCTTTCATACAATGCCATAGTATAGTAAGGAGACTCACCTCGACAGCTGAACCCACGAATAAATCTCTGACTGCTGCTCTGCCAGAATCCCCACGCTATCAAACAAATAACACCCAATTAACAATTAGGTTCCAATCCAAATCGAACAATCCAATTATTGGGGTAAAAGACCATTTACTCCTCACCTAGTTTGGTCCAAGGCTAAGGCCCAAATTCCCAATCATAAGGGCCCACAAAACAATAACCATCCAAAGCCCACTTATGGCCTAATTTTCCAAATCAGGCCCAAACCCATACATAGACCTTACCCTAAAGCCCATTAAATTTTCCATAATAAGAAAAACTTTGTTCTCCGATGGCCCAACAAATCCCCAACCAACCAAGCCCAATAGATAGCCAACTGAAGCCTAAACATGCAAGGCCCAATAGACGGAGTACGCGAGGTGTACTCAGGACGTACGTGTAGCGTACTCGCTTAGAGGCTTGTACGTTAAGCGTACCTGCTTGTACGCCTAACGTACTCACCCTACTCAACCCAAAACTTGATTTTTCGCTGAATCCATTAAGACAAAGTTCCCAAACATAAATCTAACTTCCTTAAGCTGGATGATCACGTAAAGTTGCCAACTTTACGTTCATACATGGCTAAATGAAGCTCTTAAGCTTAAAAGGGACTTAATAGTTGACTTAATGCGTGCATGACACCAAACTTCACATAAAGCTTGCACTTTTATGCTCAAGGATACAAAACAAACTCATATTTGAAAGATCAAGCCTTTAAACGACCTAACTCATCCATAAACCTAAAAAGGAGGCCATAATAATAACAAACTAACCATGAGAGATCTAGACATATACAAGTCAAGATGCAAAATTGATACCTCAGAAAACTTTCCCACAAGATGTTGATTCTGGATCCTAAGCCTTTACCACCAAGCAAAGGAATCCTCAAGCTTCTTTACTCCTTTTACCAAGGCAAAATAAGCACCAAGTTGAAACATCCCAAAAATACGGTCCAAAAATTTTGTTTTCAAATCATCATTAAAACCATAAATCATCCATAATCATAAAGAAAATCATGTATCATGTATCTCAAAACATCATATCAAATACTATGACAAAACCATATGATAAAACTATCATAGTCTAAAAGTCCCAGGCTAAAACTGTGGTGTGTGCCATGCGATCATCCCGAGCCATTCCCTTTGCTAGTGGAAGTACCTGAAACCAAAACTAAAAACTGTAAGCACGAAGCTTAGTGGTCTCCCTAAACTACCACATACCATACACATATTGTTGGATTAATGTCTAAGTCCATAACTATAATTGGTAAGACTTGACCTGACCCGGCATGATCCATTTGGGTTGCATGGCATCATGCACTTGGATAGACTATAATGAGAGAAATAAGACACTTATGGTTGTTAATATATTATAAGTTCTAGTATATTAATAATAAGAATAATAAGATTATTTAATTAGTATTGATCAAGAATTAATCTAGGATTAATTAAGTGATCAAAAGAAGACTAATTAAATATATGGGTTGATTGTATAAATCATCCATACTTGTATAGTGGGCTAATGCTCCATGGATAATCAAGTTGGGCTAAAACCCATAGGATGGTCCATGGATGCTCCATGGTGTATTTGAACCCATGGATCCAAGGAAATGGAAAGTCATGACAATTAGGGTTTACCCTAATTGTAACACTATATAAAGATCTTATTCTTGACAAAATTGGCGACTAGTATTATACTAGAGTGAGTAATAGAAGGGCTAGCCGATTTCATGAAGTGTAGATTTCTCTCAAGTTATTCCAAGTGTATTTGGTGTTGTGTGAACCATTTGTGGTGTCACACTTGGGGCACTAGGCACTCAAGCTTCATGAAGACTTTCTACATCAAAGAGGTATGTATTCTATCTTGTTACACTCATTGTTTTGTATGCTAGATTAGGATAATACCTTGGAAGTTCTTATTTGCATGTATAATAGAGAAAACATAGATCAAAGGTATTTAGGGTTGCATGTACACTTAGGAGTGTTAGAATGCTCAAAACCCAACAGTGGTATCAAAGCCTAGGCTTGTTTTCTTGTTATACTAGCAAAAGAAGCTGAAAAATCGAGTTTTGATGTTGTCTGCCCAGCAGACTCGCCGAGTCCATGAATGGACTCACTGAGTCCAAGGCAAAAAGCATCCAACTCGCCGAGTTGGTTCGTGCACTCGACGAGTTGGACCCCCAGACAGCATAAATTCGACTTTTTTGGCTGGAATTGGACTAGGAACATTACCCTAAGATGTTTTTGAACTTATAAACTTGTTCTTGATGTGTTAATGTTCATGCTAATCCAATTTCAAAGATAATTGTCAATAGATTCATTTTTTGTATTAGTTTAAGGTTTAGACTAATTACATGAAAAAGTTTGATTTGAATTATCTTGTTCTTATGAGTTGCTTAGATTAATAGAAAGTTGAGTGAAATAGTTGTTTTTAATCCAAATTAATCTAAGAGGTGATTCTAAAATGTGTTTTTGTAACTTGTCCTGAAGTTATATGAAAAGTCACATTTAAGTTTCATAAAACTCATAAAAGTTGGCAATGGTTACAAAAGATGAAAAGTCTTGTCCTTAAGTTATGGAGGTTCAAGAGTCACTTCATTAATAAATAAATTAAAAAAAAGTGTAACCTTAATTAATTCCATAAGTTATAGAATAAAGAAAAGTTAATTCTTTTATTAGTTTAAAGTCTTCCATAACTTGTCCTCAAGTTATGGAACTTGAAGAGTTTTTGGATTAAATCTACTTTAAACACATAAGTTATGGAATTAATTAGTTTTGAATAGTTTCAAAATTTGCCCTCAAGTTTTGGAATTTGTAAGTTTTCTCTTATGAATACTTTAATTCCAAGTTAGCCCTTAGAATTTTAAAAGTTAAAATTCAACCCTTATACTTTATAATATTAAAAGTTAATAATATATATATATATATATATATATATATATATATATATATATATATATATATATATATATATATGTATAAGAGTAAAGTCAGTCTTACCGCTAGTATGCCTCATTCACGAAGCCGGTCTACAAGGTGGGTATAAGTTTGTTGCCTATAAAATGGCAACTTAATGGGTGTCCACTCTCACCCACCGCTTGCTTGACTGGTGGAGGGTCGTTAGCCGAACGGGTTTGACAGGACTAGAATTCTCCCTTCATTAAAAGTATTAATGATAAATACTAAGTAACTAAACTCTTAGTAATACCCAATCTTAGTTACTTAGGAAAATGTGAATAAGGTGCTAATCCATGAAATTACACTTTGCACTTTGTTTAAGTCGGTTAGTGGAGCGTGTGTGGTTAACCGGCACACTAACTCGTATTTAACAAGGTAGGTAAAGGGTAGCTTAATGTTTATCATAGTATCGGTGGAGCGTGTGTGGTTAACCGGCACATCGATTGAGGGGTAAACACTTAAGGGTACCAAGTAACTTGCATGGTTACTTCACATCTTGTTTTGTGATCCTCGGCATCCCAGTCACAAAACCTGAAGGGCACACTCGATATTGAAACATGCCATTGAACAGTTCAATGAATCTCAAAAGATATAGGAGTTTCAAAACCAATTAAAACCTAATAATACATTTCGTTTATCTTGGTGGAAACTGGTGAATCGTCATTCACCTACCTTCAAATATTTTATAGCTTGGATTACGGCATACCTCTTCTAAGTTATAAAATAGTTTGTTGGGTCCTAGCCTTAATATTTCATATTGGGTGTCATATTAAGGACTTAAGATCAACTATCTTGAATATCTCCCAAAAGATGTCTGGTTTAGACATTTATGATCTTCCCAAATCTCTTGAAACAAGCTTTCCTAAATGAAGATGATGTCCCTTGGAAATCATACTTCATTCACCTCCTCCAATTATTCTCCCCAACCCACAAGTTCATGAAAAGTTTAAGGTCACTCAAGCCCAATTGGCAAGGCAAGGTCTAGGTGTGGTCACGTCTTGGAGATGTAGTCACATATTGATAAGCCGGGAGAGTTGGGTGTCAAAGTCTTGAGAAAGTTGGTGGTTCAATCACTTTCTAAGTCACATAGTGAGTTCCTTTGGGACACCTATGAAACAGACTATGACAAGACCCTTAATGATCTTATCTATTTGTTTAGATCAACTTCCTTAAAACTTGATGGACATTGACAATAGTGACATAGGAAATCCAGAAAAGTATTCTCTTCCCAATGGAAAGGGATCGGCCATAGTCAACTCGGTTGACCAAATGGTAAAGAGAAAAGCTAAGTCTGTGATAGTCCCGTGTACCATTATCAAAGGGTCCATATGTTTATATTTCCAAAGGAAGGGACATTGGTTACAAATCTGCCAAATTTATCTAAGGATGTTGAAGTCAATAAGTTTGACTCTACTTCAGGTAAAGTCCACTATCTAACTCTGCTAAGTTTCTAATATGAGATTCTTGATACATGATGTGACTGGGTCACATGTTGATGTTTTAAGAATCAAAGAAAAGTAAAAAAACTTAAAGAAAGAATATGCTGAACCCGATCGCGTAGATGGATTTCTATCGCGTAGCTTGAAGATCGGATTCTTGAGCTACTTCTTAGGAGTTATGAGATATTGCTTAGGAATAGATAACAACAAGTTTTCATATGGATTGTAAGGATAAGTTTTTCCACAAAGTTTTAAAATAAAAATTTCAGATTTTATTTATTTTAAAAATATCCTTACAATGGCATTTGAGGAAAAATTGTTGCTTATATGATTCCATTAATAGCAAGAGTGGAAATATGAAATTGATTCTTTCATTTGTGGTAATGTCTAAATTTACCAAATAAGGAAAGATTCTCATCACCCAAGTTTCAATTGGACCGGAACTTGGAATCATGCAAGTTGTATAGCATGATGAATGAGAACTTTCAAGTATTGGAAAATTAAGACTAACTACTTGTTCACATGGATGTGTGAGTCAAGTAAAGGACTAAGGGATCGAGTACACATTCTTGTGCACTGGTCAAGTCCACCATAAAAGATTGATAAATCTATTCGTCATAGTTTACTAAAGCTCAGTAAATATGATTATACTTACAAGCTTAAGTGTAACTCTGAGACATTGGAAAAGGTTCCAATGTATGGCAGAGCGAATAAGAAGAATCAAATTAGGCAGAAGGATAAAAGTTTCTCAAATCTGAAAAGATGGGAGAGTACTTTAGTATCAGTTTTTGTGATCATCTTAATGATTAAGAAACCATAGCACAATTAGTTCTCTAAGGAAATCTTAGTGCATTCTTATGACTAAGAAGAGGAACTTGAATTGTTGAAGTGGTTAAATCAAGAAGATGAGTCATACTTCGTTCCAATAGAAGTCTTAGAGTCATACTCCAAGATTGTAACTTGAGTGACATGTCTCAAAGAAGGTTTAAAACACTTGTCAAATGTAAGAGTAAAAGTTTTCTACTCTAGTACATTTGAAATTGGTAAGTTGTGATGTTTTGGATAAAACAGAGACCAACTTAGGCCAATTTTGTGAAGTGTTTGTCTTGATTAGAATCCGCACGATCTCTTGGATGTTTGACAAGGGAGTCTTATAGGTCAAGAGGACAGTGGGAGTCTTAAAGGTTTTGAAAGTCTCAAGAACTAATCAAGAATAAAAACCTGAAGTTCTTCACTAGCACACGACTTGAGGTTTATAACCTATCGTGTTGACATATTCTGTGCCCATTCCAGTTAAAGTTGGCTTTGCATATGAGTTCTTAGAGTTCTCAATTTGTTGCACAACAACTTGGAAGCAATGGAAGGCCCTTGAGTTGCCAGGTGGCAAGAAGTTAAGATTGAGTTCAGTCCATATGAGTTTGGATTTGTCATTATCCTTGTCTTGTGACTATGGTTTTGAGAATTCACATGGATAAGAACACATACACCATTAAATCTAAGTGTCATAAGGTTTCTCTCCGATTCATGAAAATGATGGTGAGGAAACACTTTCACCAAGTAGATTTTAGCTAGATAGCAATTGTGATATTTGCATTCTCAAAGTCGTTAGTGGAGCGTGTGTGGTTTACCGGCACACTAACCTGGACTTGTGAGAAGTGGCAAAAAGGTCTAACCATTATGATTACGGCATCCTTCTTCATAATTGTTTAGACACACAAGTGTGCTATCTAAGGGAAGGTGTATGATTTTGATAAAGTCTTATCAAAACAATCTAGTATCAGAAATCTGAACTTTGGTAAGAAAGTCAATGAAGTATTGATTTCTAGAAGTCCAGTTGATTTCTGAGTACATGTCAAAGCTAGTGGGAGCATAAGTGTTATGCTAATAATCATCATGTAGTGGGAGCATGATAATTATGATAAGTATTGCAAGTTAGCAATGTTAATTATAGAAAACATAAGTTTCAATTGGGAAAGAGTTGTTTTGCTATAATTAAGGGAGAGGAAATCATACTTCATCTCAAATCTATAAGCTTAGATCGTGAGGTTTTAATCATTTAGTCAAGGATATATATGAATTTCATGTTGGAATGGCTCAACATAAGGAAATTTTGTATATGAGTCCATTATTTGCGTTTTAAAATTCGATTATGATTACGGCATCCCTTTTCATAATCTGAATTATGAGAACTTGGCAAATTGAAATGGAAATGTTATAGCAAAAGACTGGTTTAGTCTTTATGTGAGACATCATGAATTGAGTCCCATATGCTTCGGATATAGGATCGATTACATGTGTTATATTCATCCGTTCTAAAATTTTCCAAATGCCTGGGGCATTAAGAAGGGAAAAGGTTTAGAACTAGATATGACTAAAAGGATTAAACAATTGTCGAGGACAATCTAAGGTTTACCAAAGATTGGTTGCTCAAGGACAGTTGGAAGTATAGTGATAATTATGGAAGGACCATATTGACATAATCTGTAAGGAGGCAACTCTTGTTCAAAAGTGATAGTCAAAATGGAATCTGGAAATGTTTCAAAGTTAGAATTTTCAATCTATTTAAGATTAGGAAACTTAGTTCAAGAAGGATGTTTCCAAGGAGCTGATCTCCTTTGGAATACTCTGTAATGATTATTGTCAAGTCTTTCTGACTTTGTGCATAATCATTACAAGAGGATCAATACATATAAGTTTAGAATCCAACAGATTTCAGTAAATGACATGAATTTGGAATTCTTGTATTTGCAGTAAGGATTTGGGAGTGTGAAAAGAGAATCATTGAAGTTATGTTCAATGGATCTAGTTCACAGAGTGAAGATCATAGACAAACATAGTATGCATACTTGGTGTATGGCATGACTAGTGTTTAGAAAACATAGTGTACATGCTTGGAGCATGGGACTACTATTGTTTTAAATTCAAGAATAAAGTTGATAGCTGAAACAATATACAATGAATAATGTGTAATCATATGGTGATAAATAAAAGGTGTTTTATTTATGTTCATAGGTTTTGATACCATATTGGATTCAATTATTATTGTGTTTCACTTTGCATGTTTTGACTTCCCGAATAAACTAGGTTATTCTTCCGGAATGACTAAGTTATTCAAACCATCCACAGTCGGTCATATGTTGGAAGTAGATATGAATTAAGACTGTCATGGGTTGGCTTGTCGAGGTCTAAGGTGTTGGACAAAGGGCTACAACACTCATGAGTGCTCATAAGTTCTGAGTATTGGATTCAACCCGCGCTCATTGGAATCACTTCATGGATTTTATCACGAGTGATCATGAGACGATAATATCTTATATTCTTCAAACCTAGAGATATGAGTTGTTACTATGAGTTGATAGTACATTGATTGCATGAAAACGCATTTGGTAACTCGGTGCTATAAAACGTGTCTTTGTGTATGATTCAACAAGTAGTAGAACAAGCCATATGAGTCAAAGTTTGTCCATTCCTTTTACCTTCGGGATAAAAGCGATATTTGTGGGCCCCTCGATGATTTGATGATGACAAATGGAAGTGCTCGGCCGGGCCAGGACTGATTTGATTTGTTCAATTAGTCAGTCGTCATAAATCGGAAATCGGGAAACAACAAATGGACAGAGAGAATGATTATAATCCATGTCTCAGTTCATATGATATCTAGAATGGAGGAATATATGATCCCTTATCTAACGGACAAGTCATTGACAAAGGTCAGAGTTCATCGACAAGGTCAGAGTTCGACAGAAGCTTTTGAGAGCTACGATTGCCAGTTGGTTCCTGAAGTCATACGCAATAATAGTGTTAGACTTATCCAAGTGGGAGACTGTTGGATTAATATTTAAGTCCATAACTATAATTGGTAAGACTTGACCTGACCCGGCATGGTCCATTTGGGTTGCATGGCATCATGCACTTGGATAGACTATAATGAGAGAAATAAGACACTTATGGTTGTTAATATATTATAAGTTCTAGTATATTAATAATAAGAATAATAAGATTATTTAATTAGTATTGATCAAGAATTAATCTAGGATTAATTAAGTGATCAAAAGAAGACTAATTAAATATATGGGTTGATTGTGTAAATCATCCATACTTGTATAGTGGGCTAATGCTCCATGGATAATCAAGTTGGGCTAAAACCCATAGGATGGTCCATGGATGCTCCATGGTGTATTTGAACCCATGGATCCAAGGAAATGGAAAGTCATGACAATTAGGGTTTACCCTAATTGTAACACTATATAAAGATCTTATTCTTGACAAAATTGGCGACTAGTATTATACTAAAGTGAGTAATAGAAGGGCTAGCCGATTTCATGAAGTGTAGATTTCTCTCAAGTTATTCTAAGTGTATTTGGTGTTGTGTGAACCATTTGAGGTGTCACACTTGGGGCACTAGGCACTCAAGCTTCATGAAGACTTTCTACATCAAAGAGGTATGTATTCTATCTTGTTACACTCATTGTTTTGTATGCTAGATTAGGATAATACCTTGGAAGTTCTTATTTGCATGTATAATAGAGAAAACATAGATCCAAGGTATTTAGGGTTGCATGTACACTTAGGAGTGTTAGAATGCTCAAAACCCAACACATATAACATGCAACAAAGAGATACGGGCCCGGCTCACACTCATGGAGATACAGGCCCCGCTCACACTCCGCTAGCTGGGAAATACGTGCCCTGCCCACACTCCGTTGAATCTGAGATACGGGCCCCGCCCACACTCAGCTACTTCGAGATATGGGTCCCGCCCACACTTAGCTATTATGAGATATGGGCCCTGCTTAACTCAACTGCTATGATATATGGGCCCCGCCCACACTTAGCTACTAAAAAAACATACAGGTAACACACAGACAACAAGTATAACTAAATCTATCAGTCATGCATATATCCATAGTCAAACTAAACTGTGAGATACGGGCCCCGCCCACACTCGGGTACTATGAGATACGAGCCCCGCCCGCACTCTGCTACTAACATATCATACTATGGGCCGGCCTTGGAGCCTTAGACCCGTTCCTACTGGAAGGAAACTCACCTCGCAAGATTGACTGCTGAAAACTCGAGTGAGAAATCCCTGTCTGCTGCTCCGGTGACTCTTCGACTATCAATTCCATAAAAACACTTAAACAAAATATGATAATCCTTCTTAGGGTAAAATGACCATTTTACCCCTGGTCAAAGTCAACATTATAGGTTGACCAACTCGCCAAGTCAACCTTTCAACTCGTCGAGTTCTATAACTCAGAGATCCTGAAATCACGACTCAACTCGCTGAGTCGCTCCACCGACTCGTCGAGTCCTATCGAGCTGCTTAGTCACGACTTGGCTAATCCACTCGTTGAGTCCCTCTATAGACTCGTGGAGTTCTACTAAACTGGAATCGGGACAACACGACTCGACTCGTCGAGTTTGCTTATAGACTCAACGAGTCCTTCTATCTGTTTGACCATCTTAATAGATTAAGCCCTTGTTCTCTAGATCTGTAGTCCATACTTCACTTGTTCACTGGGAATGACCTTTCTAAGGGTAAAGTTTCCAACTTTACCCATTCATAACTCTTCTAAAAGGGTTTAGATAAAACCTTAATTCCTATAAGATATGGATCTTGTCCAAAAAGCCTTAGAATCTCAAATCCACGCATGCAAGCCTAGATCTAGGGTTTTAACATCTGTTGGACACATAAAGTTTCGAGCTTTCCTTCCATGCATGATCTTTTAGGGCTAAAAAGACCATGAACTTGCTTATAAGCTTGCATGGGGCTTCCATGATCATAAAGTTTGCACCTTTATGCCATGGAACCCTTCCTAGATCCTAGATCTGAGATATAAGTCACTTGGGACGTCCCAACCCCAAGGACCAAGGTTCTTGAACCAAAACCTTCATAAAATGGAAACCAAAACCAGGTCTAAGAGAAAAATGATCAAGATAGAAACTTGATTACCATAAAATGTAGCAAATGGAGTGTAGTTCCTGGATCTACTCCTTCCTTCTTGAGTCTTTTTATCTTCTACTTCTTCCATAAGCTTCAAAATGAACAAATAACACTCAAAATGACAAGAAATAGCTCAATATCACTTATGGTGAATTAAGGTTTTGAAATTATGGTTTGGAGGTGATGGAGGCTGGAATGGAGGCCAGATATGATGCTTAAATAGGGTGCAAACCCCAAAGATTAGGGTTTCATCCATCCTGTCCTACTCGTCAAGTCAGGGCTGCAACTTGTCGAGTAACTCACTTAAACCCTGCGTGTAAACTGCCTTCTACTCGATGAGTCAAGGCTACCAACTCGTTGAGTCATTCTTTCAAAATAAATCTAACATAATAAATGAAAATCAATTTTGCCAAATGGCATGTCCTCATTGAATTTAACACATGTCATTTTCTAAGAGTTTTTGAATTATTTTTTTTTCCACTTGTCATTTTCTTGCATTTTTTATTTTCCTAAATTTATTTTAATGAGATTTATATATGTAAAGTAGATCATTTTATTAAATTTCATAATAAATGCTCTACAACCTTTCAAATATCTTACATTATTATTCAATTACTTACTTTAGTTATTATATTCTTTCTATTTATATGAAATTATTACTTTAAAAATACGTGATGCTTATAATTTTATACTAAACTTTTTTTATAAACCCGTGTAATACATGGGTAACACACCTAGTAAATAAATAAATAAACGCGTACCAGGGAACCGGAAGTTACACAAGGTCCTCTTAATAGCTCAAGAACACCACTAAGAAGCTAAGGGGGTCAATTTAAGGCATTTAGGGTATGGAGGTTGGCTTAGAAATGAGCAAAAGAGGTTAACATAAAGCTTATATAAGGTACATAACAAAAAATTAGGATTTCTTACTTACCCTTGTACACCCAGCATACGAGGTCTCACACCCCGATCTAATCCTCTCAGTTCGCTAAGCATACACCCCATTATACACGACGTAATATCGTTCGCATCAGTACACCCCGCGTACTCCATTGGTACGCCCCGCATACTAGGGTTTCCTTTCAAACCCTAACATATTCCAAATGCCATAACTTCTTTGATACAAATCCGATTCTGGCCATCCTTATATCCATGAAGAGGTAATGAGAAGCTCTACACTTTAATCAACTCATACTTTCCATAAAATTTCTTGAACATAAAATCCAATTTACATAAAAGTCCACTGCCATTTCACCAAAATACCCCTGGGTTTCAAAAACAAATCCGAACGCCCGAAACATATACATTACATCACCCACACCCAACGGGTAACGATTCGAAACATGGCATTACAGAGAGTCCTGTGAGAATTTTATTGTCATCTACACAAATGGAAGCTTGGTTAAAAGACATCGAGATCAACTGCCTGCTAGGAGATTAAGTGTAATTCGTAAGGGAGATTTCAAAGGGTAATACCTTCCTATCCTATGTAGGATTTAACTATTGAAAAATTCGTACGAAAATTTAATGTACATATATCGATCTCCATTCATGTGGGGGATTGTTGGAAATTTTAGTAGAAATATGTATATTTTACTAACTTTGGACATATATTGTGACATCCCCAAATTCACGGTCATTTTAAAAATTTTATTTATGCTTATTTGAAAACCAGAGTATTCATTTTAAAAAATAATATTGCGGAATTTGTTCCCAGAAAACATGATAAATATATATTATCAAAGCATTTTCAAAGAAATGTATTTTGTTTATATAAAAACTTTAGGATGTCATCGTCAATACAAAAACATAAGCATAAACAGACCTTACATTCATTTACACTAGTGTTTTACATCTCCTTTAATCTCTTGGTTTAATGTGTCTTTGTATCGATACCTGTGACATAAATAAACTGAGTGGGTCAGGTTGAGAAACCTGGTAAGTACATAGGGTTTTCAACCCACAATAATAAAGTTATTATGTTTCATCATCAAACTATTAACCCAATTACCCATCCACGTTATCTTCTTTATTCTTAATTATCTTCCCTAAGAATCATCTATTCCTCAATATTTATTCCTAAGAATTTACCTAAGGAATAGGCACGAAGTCCATCGCTGCCAAGGTTTATATAATAGACACTAAATCCATAGTTGTCGATGTTATTTGTTAGGCACTAAGTCCATAGCTATCTAGGTTTATTTCTTTTATTGACAATATTATTTTAGGGAGTCTATCCACAATACATGTCAATGGGTTTTTAGAGTACATATGATGAACATATCATTCACAACACCTACAGCTTACGAGCATGCTAGTGTTCCACTAGATTGTCTTGAATAGTATGTGGTTGTCATCTATACTCTGATAGATGATTGGGCCATCGCTTGGGTCAAGGTTTCTCATCAATTTTCACCTCTCATCATCTATATCATCTTTCATCTCTCATCTCATCTCATCTTTAATCTACCCATCTTTACCCATCATAATTATAGGTATAAAATACATATACAATTTAAATTGAATAAAACATGTATATTTTGTTCATCCCACATAGATATCAAGAGCATAGATAATATGCACACATAGCATGTAATTTATATTAAATACTTCATATCTACGTGTAAGATGAAAGTAACTATGCACCCACTTGTTAAAGTGATGGTTCCAAACTCGGGCAACGCTTCGCTTCTAACAATTCTATTTTTCCATCGACGAAAACTAGTATCATTATCGCTAGATTTTAGACTAATATTTATTGAAACTACTTACGAGCAATATTGTTTTATAAGTGTTAAACAATACTTTTCAACCACTATGTACAGACAGGGGCCAGACATGAAACACCGTAGGGTAGGACCATTTTGGCATTTAGGCACTTCTGAAATCCAACAACCCTATACGGCCCTTTAAACCAGATTCCCCGTACCACGAGTAGTTAAAAGGTATTATAATAACACTTTATATTATATTATATTATATTATATTATATTATATATATATATATATATATATATATATATATATATATATTGTTTATAAGTTCATAATAATGATATTGAACTTAAACATAAGCTATACTTAAAGTAGCGTAAGCATAACTCACTTCCGAGGAGGTTTGGCTAGGAACCGGACTCTGCAGGGGTAGAATTTCTTGTTGGTGATTTGTTTCACTAATGTGATTTAAGTGTAATGAGATTACTTTTGTTGACCAAAAGTGATCTTGATAAATATTAAACAAGTAAGGAAGGTGTGGAGTGCATACTTGTTTAAGTTTATTCGAGATTAAAAGTAGACTGTCATTTAGGGGCGAAGCCCCTGAACGAACGGGGGTCCGGGGGCAGCGCCCCTGGGAGCGGGGTCCAAGGGGCGGCAGCCCCTGGCGGGGTCCAAGGGGCAGAGCCCCTGGCTGGGAAAATTAACCGATTTTGGTCAGTTTTTTCTGGTACTTACGAAAATTCATATACTCATTCTCTGTTCTTTTCTTTTCTGGGTCTTATCCAATCAAAGATTAGGGAGTACCACCCAATACTTTGATTTGATAGTGAAATCACAATCCTCAGAATTTCCAAGGCTATTTTATCCCTATTATCTTACATTTCCGAGCCGAAATCTCTTCTTCTCGGAGCCTTCTGGCTCTCCGAGACTAGCCTCTTACCACTTGGGAAGTACTAGGGATTGGAAGGGGTTTAGAGAGAAGTTTGAGAGAGAAAGAATGGGAAAGGTGTGAGTTTTTGGGGTGAATTGCGCCTCTATTTATAGACTGAATCCGGTTCGAACGCGAGGCATTCCCTTGTTAAACGCTGGGCATTCGTGTCCAGGTGTCTTCATCTGGTGCCAAGCCGATGTGAGGAAGCAGTGGCTCAGATCGCACCACGTATCGCTCGCTGGTTACTCCAAAAACTAATTATCTTCTAAAATCTGTAATTTTTGCATACGAGCTATGTTTTTTACATTCTTTATATTCACACGTAGGTATCGTCGGAATCTACAACTTTCTTTTAAACTCTGTCGGCTAATTTTGATTTTATTTTTAAAGTTATATTTTAACAGAGTTAGACAGTTAAAATACGTTAAAAATTCATAACTTTTTCATCTGACGTCTGTTTCGACTGTCTTTATATCGTTGAGCTCCTATTAATGAGATATTCAATTCTCATTTAGGTTGTGTTGGCTAAAAATTGATCAATCTAAAATTCGATTTTCGGGTTGTGCACTGTTATGTTAAATCTTAGAAAAATCATATCTTCCTCATACAAAGTTAGATTTTGACATTCTTTTTATGCACGCTCTCGGTTTAACGTATACAACAAATTTCATTTAGATCACTAAGGCTAAAAGGTAATTTATCGAAAATTCACTTTTTACGTTACGCGGTGTCGTGCGGGTTTAGCCGTAAAACTTTATGGGTCATAACTTCTTCGTTATAACTTGGATTCCAGCGTTCTTTATATGTACGAAACCCTTGTGACAGATACTATAAATTGGTTAAGATTATTCATTTTAAATAATATTTTATCAAAAAAATCATTTTTGACGCTTATTGTCTCTAACTTGACTAGCCCGAATCTGCTGGTGTTACATATATAAATACATTCATGTTGTATATATAATTAACTCTAAGTGAGTTTGTGTTCTACTCCGTGGGAGCTTTGAAACGATATATCATATGTCCAAAATGGAGTATATGTGAATGAGATATTGATACTCAAAGTTGGGTATTTGAGAATAAAAATTAGCAAAAGAGGTGGGTGTAGGATTGAATCTCACATTGGTAGGAAGACCATACTCAAATGAGTTTATAAGTTTGAATGAATGATAGGCTTACATGCTTGTGTCTATGGTTTTGCTCCAATTCCTACCCGCACCCAGGGGGTGTGAATCTTGGGATTTCGTAGGCCAAATTCACCAAACTTGTGCATGGGCACGAATGCAACACTGAAAACTTACGCCTGCAAAACCCACATTTTTTCTAAACTTTACAGTTTTTGTCCTTGGTTTGATTTTTTTAACCGATACATTTATTGTGCATTCATTGTGAAACTAATGACATTTATGACTTTTATTGACACAATCAAGTCCTTAATTAAGGATTGATTTCTTATTGTATAAAAACAGACATCTACTGCCTCATTCGACACATACATACAAATACTCATCGTTTTCCTCCTTCTCTCTGCAACTATTTCCAACGACCTTTTCAGGCAAGTAGCCATATTTGGCAGTCCACACTATTCCGGTTGTTGTACCCTGGGAACACATGACGAATCCGCTTAAGGGAACCGAGTCGAACTCGAGCCTCAACCACTGTGTTTGTTTCTAACGCTTTTGTCTTGCATATTATTCGATATATATATATATATATATATATATATATATATATATATATATATATATATATATAGTACGATTCCGGTGAGGACTCATAAATGTTGAGGACGGCGAAGACAATTCTCCACCACCCATTTCGTCAATGGCACAAGCATCAAAACTAAATACTTGGTCGTGGTGCGTTCGCATACGACTCATATCTGTGGTAGCTAATACGGACTCGATGATTTCATCACGTGCGGCTAGCGTCCACCGAATGTCAATTAAGTGGGTTTTATTATTTATTTTCTTTAATTTTTTGTTTTTTTCATTTGTTTATTTTTTATTTTTTTTATTTTTATTTTAAAAAAAATTCAAAAAAAAGATATATGCTCGGTTTTAATGTTTTTAATATTTTTTTCGTTTTTTTTAATTATTTTTTTTTTCATTTTTTAAATATTTTTACTACATCTTTGAAGGTACTAGTGTTTTTCGTTATTTTTGTTTTTATTTTTTTTATTTATTATTTATTTATTTTTAAGCTAAATATCAATTTGAATTTTAATGTTAACAATTATAAAATTTTGAATAAGAAAAAATTAAAGATTCATAATATTTTTCATTCATACTTTTTTTGAATCATATTATTTTTGGATAATAAAATTTTGAATGAAATTATTTAAATAGTAGTATTTTGAATCATATGATTTTGGATCAATGATATATATTCAGTTAAATATAGTTTTTGTTCAAAGAAAATTATGGATCATTATATATTTTAAATTAGTTAATTTTGAATCATAAATGATATAATTAAGAATTATAAAATATTTAAGTCTAAATATTTTTGAATCATAACAAATTAAGGATCATAAAAAATTTGAATCAAAAGATTTTTTTAATTATAAATATTTTGAATCATCACAGTTTGGATCATATTATGTTTAATATATATATATATATATATATATATATATATATATATATATATATATATATATATATATATATATATATATATTAAATTAATATTTCTTAAAATTAAAAATAAATACTTGATAAAATTTTTTTTAAAATTCCTTTTACAAAGTTACTAGTATATTGAGTAGAAGTAGTCTTTAAATTTTTATGATTTTGGAGAATTTTTTTCTGGGTTATTTTAAAAAAAATATAAAAAATAAAAATATAATTTTTTTTCTAATTACTAAAATAATATATAAACAAATTATTAATTATCATTACGCCATCATGTACTAATTAGTAATTTTATAGTTTTTTTAGTTACCATACGTTTTCATATTATCAACATTCTCTCTCTTCAACTTCACCAAATCCAACTTCCAGTTATAATCATCATCGTCGATTTTATCCATTATCACCAAACCTTATCGTCGCCTCCGACGCTCCCAACACCATCACCATTAAGACCGGTGGGAGTATGTAACGCCTGTAGATCAGGGCTAGTCAATTTAGAGACGATAAACGTCAAAAATGACTTTTTGATGCAAGATTATTTAGAAAGAGTAATCTTAACTCAGTTGTATTATATGTTACAAGGATTCTGTACATATAAAGAACGCAATCTGAGTTATAACAAAGAAGTTATGACATGTTGAAGTTTCGCGACAAAACCGGCACGACACAGCGCGACATAAAAAGTGAATTTATGTTAGAGCGATATT